>NW_004444107.1:3024507-3033625 GCF_000243295.1 Trichechus manatus latirostris | reverse complement strand
GATTAACTGCTCTGATTCCCTATTGTATTTCTTTTGGTTTTGGATAGTCCTCGAGAGTTGATTTCCTAGATTGGTATCTGGCTGGTACGATCCTGCATCCTAGGTTCTGCCTGTGAGCTGAAGCTGTTTGTCCTCAGATCGAAGAACTCCCTTTAATAATTTTTGTTTGTTTGGTTTGACTTTTACATATTCCCTTAATTTCTGTTTGTCTGGAAATGACCTACTTTCACCATCAAATTTGAATGAAAGTTTTTCAGGATATATTATTCTTGGTTGGCAGTTTGTTTCTTTAAGATTTTATAGATGTCATCCCATTGCCTTCTTGCCTGCATGGTTTCTGCCGAATAATCTGAGCTTAGTCATATTGTTTCTCCTCTGTATGTGACTTCTTGTTTTTCACGCACTGCTTTCAGGATTCTTTGTTTGTCTTTGGTTTTTGGTGAGTGTGAATATATATGCCTTGGTGATTTTCTTTTGGGGTCTCTTCTATATGGGGTTCGTTGAGCTTCTTGGATGGCCAGCTTTTCATCTTCATCTTTCATGATATTGGGGAAGTTTTCTGTCAGCAGTTCCTCAATGATCCTCTCTGCATTTTCTGTTTTCTCCCCCTGTTCTGGAATTCCAATCAATCGCAGATTTTTGCTTTTGATTGTGTCCCACATAACTCTCAGGGTCTCTTCATTTTTTTTTTTTGATCATTTTTTGAGTTTTCCTGAAACAGATTTTTATCCAAGTGTTTGTCTTCAATTCCCCTGATCCTGTCTTCCACTGTTTCAAATCTGCTTCTCAGCCCTTCTATGACATCATCCATTTCTGAAATCTTTTTGTTTATCTTTTGGATTTCTAATTGTTGTCTTTGTATAATTTCTAGTTGTGATTTTATTTTGGAATTTTGTTCCTGAATTATTTTCCTGAATTCTTCCAATTTTTTGTCTGTATTTTCCATGAATTTGTCTATTTTTTCTTCATGTTTGTCAGCTTTTTGCCTCAGTTCTTCGAGAATTCTGAGTATTGAAGATTTGAATTCCCTATCAGGTAGGTCTAGTGCATTTTCTTCCAGAGGAGAGTCATCTGGTGTTTTATTTTGGATGCCTACTGGAACCATCCTGTCCTGTTTTTGTAAATGTTTTGATATTTTCTGCTGTCAGGGCATTCAGTAGTAGTTATTTTTCTCATTAATTGATTGTAGATTTGTTGTTTCGTCTCCCTTTTTTTTTTTTAATTTGACTATGTCTGAGCAGGCGGACTGTGTGTTCTTTGTTGTTTGCTTGTTTGTGGGCACAATACTTTTCACCTCATTCTCCAACTGTCAGGGTCAGTCACTCAGACATGGTACAGCAGGGCAGGTCTAGCTGAAGAGGAGTTACTGGAACTGGTTGTTTGTGGCACTTACTACAGCCACCAGAGCTGGTCAGTAATCAGTGCAGGACAGATTCCAGTAGGCCGTGCCTGTGCTTCTTTGTGGTGTAATGTCAAGCGCACAGTGCAGGTAGGCAGGATGCAGCAGGGAGATTGTTATGTGTGGAGCTAAGATGTATACGGGAGAGAGGAGAGAGGAACAGAGGCCCAAAACATACAAACAAACAAAAAAGAATGCTAGGGGATCTTGCTATTGGAGTGGAGAGATGAGAGAGTATGAAATGGAGAAAAACAGAAAGGGAAAGAGGAAGAAAATAAAAGAATGAATAAATAAAAATCAGAAAGGTTAAAGAACCGTAAAGTTCCCAGTGATCCCACCGGTGCAGCTATGAGGTCTGGGGAAGTTGCTCTTTGGTGTTACAGTACAGCCTGGCTAGAAGGCGTAGAGGTATACAACGCCAGGTATTCAGGGTATTCAGGTATTCAGAGAAGGAAGATATAGAGAGACTAGAAATTGAGCAAAGTAGAAATACAAAAAGGGAAAAAGAGGGAAAAGAAAACAAAACAAATTAAAAAAAGAAGAGCAAGAAAGGCCCCCCGAAAAACAGAAAAAAAAATCCCAACAAAAAAAGAAATCCCCTCAGGGAACCCTCTGCACATCTCTGGAAGCCGAGGGGGAGTCTCCTTGCCACGCAGCTCCGCCTGGTCAGAAAGGGCTCCCAACTCAAGAAAAGGAAAAGAAAACAAACAAACAATTCAAAAGAAACAAATGAAGAAAAGTCCCAGGATCCCACCTGTGTGGCAGCCCAGACCGGGAAGCAGCTCCACACTTGAACGGAGCTCCGCAGCCCCTCAGGAAGAAGCAAAGATGGCACATGGAGCCAGGTACTCGAGCGAAAGAGAGGGAGGTGGTGAGAGGCATGTAAGAAATCAAAAGAAGCAGAAAAAAAAAGCAACACTAGCAGCTAACAAATGGCACTCAGAGAGCCAGCTAGTGTGGGCTGGTGTTTCTGGACAAGAGACTGTGTCCGCGGGAAGCAGAGGGGGCCGAGTGTGGGTGAAGAAGGGTAGAGAGTGGGAAAGCATATATCACAAATTACTGGAGCTCTGCAGCCCCTCAGGAAGAAGCAAAGATGGCGCATGGAGCAAGATACTCGAGTGAAAGGAGGGGGAGGAGGCAAGAGGCAAGAAAGAAATCAAAAGAAGAGGAAAAAAGCAACACCAGCAGCCAACAAATGGCACTCAGAGAGCCACCCATTCGGGTTTGTGGAATCCCAGCAGCCAGAGTTTCCCAGTCAAGAGATTGTGGCCGCAGAGGAGGCCGAGTCGGGGTGAAGAGTGGTGGGGGGTGGGAAAGCATATATCGCAAATTACCGGTTGTTTTGTCTCTCGCTGGGCACTCCGTGAGGCTGCTTTCTCGTACTCCCTGTTTGCTGGTCTCCGATAGGAGTCCAAAATGGCGGATCTGCGCTGCATTAGCTGGTAGGGGACCTCTGCATGAATCTCTACTCACTGTCCATTCTCTGTCAGTTTTCTCACTCCATTTGGTGCTTGGCTGAGTTATTTATCTCCTTGTTTGATGTTTTAGGGTTTCAGGATTGTTGTATTCTCTGTTCGGCTTAGTTTTTCGGATCTTTGCTGTGGAGGGACGACGTGGTGCTTCTGCCTAGAGAGCCATTTTGCCAGAACTCCCCCTAGTTTTAATTTTTTTTTTGTCTATTTTTTTTTTAGTTCTTGTGATGGAAGCTAATATCACTGATTTTAAACCTTTCTTCCCCTTATGGTAGGCTGAATAATTGCCCTCTAAGACATCCACATCCTAATCATGAAATCTGGACTATGTAATCTTACATGACAAAAAGGGCTTTGCAGATGAGATTTAAAGATCTTGAAATGGGGAGATTATCCTGGAATATCCAGATGTACCTTGTGATTTAATCACAAATTACTACAGAGAAAGACGACAACAAGATGATTGAAGCAAGATGCTACACTCCTGGCTTTAAATATGGAAGGATAATCCATTTCAAAAGAAAACATAAGGATGCAGCTCTAGAACCTGGAAAAAGAAGAAAATGAATTATCCCCTAAAGCATCCAGAGAGACGCAGCCCTGCTGACATGTTGATTTTAGCTTAGTGGAGTTGATTTCAGAATTCTGACTTTCAAAGCTGTAAGAGAATAAATGTGTTAAGTCAGTAAATCCATGATAATTTGTTACAGTTTTCATACAAAATGAATCCACTTCCCTCATATAAGCCTATTACTGTTGTTGCTGCTGTCTGCAAGTTGATTCTGACTCATAGCGGTCCGATGTGTTACAGAGCAGAACTGCTCCACAGGTTTTTTTTTTTTGGTTGCTGTGTTAATGGAAGCTGATAGTAAGGCCTTTTCATCAAAGGTATAGCTGGATGGGTTGAAACCACCAACCTTTATGTTACTAGTCAAGTGTAAACCATTTGCACCTTCTAAGGACCTTCATATAAACATATAAAGCTCTCAATTTCCCTTTAAAAAAATTTAGCTGCTGGTCACAACTTTATATTATGTGTACTCCTTTTAGTTTAAAATATTTTTTAATTCTTTTGGCTTTTTTTGTTTGTTTGTTTAACTCTAGTGTTGATTAAAAGTGTGTGACACAATTTCCAAGGACTTAGTAATTTTCTGGACACCATTTAGGTATTGATTTCTAATTTAATACTATCATGTACAGAGAACATATTCTGTACACAGCAGTTCTGTATTTCCGTATAATTTCAAATTTATTGAGATTTATTTTATGGCCCAGATTATAGTTTGTTTTGGTAAAAGTTCTGTGTATACTTTGAAATTTATATAATTTTTATTTTTTTATTTTTAGGTATAGTGTGTTCTATAAATGTCAATAGAGTTATGTTGGTTGACAGCGTTTTTCAGTATTGTATATCCTTGCTAATTGTTTTCTTTTTCTATCTATTATTAAGAGTGTTAAAATAATTATGACTATGGATTTGTGTATTTCTTCCTTAAACATTTAATTTTTTGCTTTATTATTTTAGTACTTTTTCTGTTAATTTTGTTAATTTTTGCTTTATTTATTTTAAAGCTCTATTATTTTTATAACTTATTTTATTTTTGTTTTGTTGAAAATATACACAGCAGAACAGACACCAATTCAACAATTTCTACATGTACAATTTAGTGACATTGATTACATTCTTAGAGTTGTGCAACCATTCTCACCCTCCTTTTCTGAGTTGTTCCTCCTTTATTAACATGAACTCAATGCCCCCTCAGTTTCCTATCTAATCTTTCAAGTTGTTGTTGTTAATTTGATCCCATATAGATAGATCTTAAAAGAGCAGATGCTTAAGGCAGACATTCTTTGCTAGTTAAGCTAAATTGTTGTTTGATTTTAAGCAGACTGCACAACTTTGGTGAAGGGAAGGACAGCACACACTACAGGGAAAGTCAGCACAACTGTACCGAAGCAAAAGCTAAGAAGTTTCCTGGATACATCCAAAAAATTTGAGGGACAGCGTAGGTGGGGCTGGGGCTTGAGGACCGTAGTTTCAGGGGACATCTAGGTCAATTGGTATAACAAAATTTATTAAGAAAATGTTCTACATCTCATTTTGGTGAGTGGCCTGTGGGGTATTAAAAGCTTGCAAGCAGTCATCTAAGATAAATCAATTGATCCCATCCCACTTGGATCAAAGGAGAATGAAGAACACCAAAGACACAAAGAAAATATCAGCCAACCTCATGAACCAGGGACTCCACTAGCCTGAGACCAGAAAAATTAGATAGTGCCTGGCTACCACCAGTAATCATCCTGACAGGGAACACAACAGAGAGTCCCAGAGAGAGCAGTAGAAAAATGTAGAACAGAATCCAAATTCATGTAAAATGACCAGCCTTAACGATCTGACAGAGACTGGAAGAATCTCCAAACTATGCTACTGTAATAGCTTAAATGAGGCTCCATTACGGATTTAAGAATTTTTGGGGGAGGGGGCATGGTCAACATGGCGGAGTAGTTAGATGCTTCCTATATGCCTCTTACAACAAAGACCTGGTAAAACAAGTGGTTTGATTCTATGTGAATATCTGGGAGCCCTGAACAAGGCAAGGTTGAGAAATTCATCTGAGTGATACGAGAGCAGGAGACCATTTGGAAGAGGCAAGGAAGGCCAGAGCCGCGGTGGTGAAACTGCAGTGCCGCAGCAAAGCTGGTCCGCAGTGAAGCAGAAAAACAGCTATGCTGTGCGCGCACTCGGGAAGCAGTTTCAACATTGAAAGGCAGCAGAGATTCTGCTTGGACCCTCCAAACCAGAGAAAAGCAGCTCCCAAGAGGCTAAGATAAGTACATGCATGCACCATTTCACGGGGATTAAAAAAAAAAAAAAAAAAGCCATTTGGGAAAAACCTCTCTACCTTTTACCTCATAACTCCGTGCTCTGCACCAGGAGTCCACTGGGCTGGAAGTAGACCCCAAAACGTTCCCTGACCCATTCTTCTGGCCTTGGAGAGGGAACAAATAAGCTGCAGGCCCCCCTAGGCCAGGAACACAGGGTTGGCAAAGCTCCTTTGCTGGGCACAGGTACCAGGGGTCCGCAGACTCTGAGTGCCTTACACCCACGTATAGACTTGTGGAGACCCATCCCAACAGCATTAGTCCTCACTGCCACAGTACAACAAGGCAAACATCTGAAGTTTAACTTCAACAGCTTCAGCTGTGAACTGGTAGATTTGTTACCTTCGAAACAGCCCTGCCCCTTAAGTAGGCACTTTTATCGATCTGCAGCAGGGGCTTGAGGACTGGTGTTAGCACCTAAAGTGCCTAGTCACCTGCTACAGGAGTCCAAGAAAAAGTGGTGCCCTTGAGTCTTTACAGCCAACAGAGTGGGGTACTTGTAGTCCAGCTGCAAAATGCACCTACCTACTCACCCTAGAGAATAGGGACATGCTTTCCTTTCAGACTCTCAGGGGTAGCCATCAGTCCCCTGCCTGGCTCAGTGCGTGATCCTCTATCACAGCCAGAGTCCAGTGCCTGCACCAGTCACCCATGCCTCTCTAGGACTGGGGGTGAGAGCCTGCATCACACACTGGGTGACTGACTGCCTGAACACCCAAGCTGAACCCATATAGGAAAATTTAATGGACTTCTGTATGCACATACTTAGTTATAGAACTAACTACCTGGTCACAGGATGTTAGAGATCCAAAGGTGTCAAAAATCAAACTAGTGCACATGAGCAATCTATTTGGGCATATAAGAACAAAACAAAATAAGAAGCTAGGCCTCACTAAGCAAGTATGAAATAAAATTATGATAAATTATTGATGGCTCAGAGACAACAGTCAATAGCATGTCACATAAAGAGGCAGTCCATGATGACTTCAGCAGCTTCCAAAATAAAGAATCAATAAATTCTCTGGAGGAAGAGAACTTCTTGGAATTACCAGAGGCAGAATACAAAAGATTAATACACAGAACTCTTCTAGAAATAAGAAAGAAAATTCGACAGAATGCAGACACAGCAGGGAACATACAGACACAGCAATAGCGGAACTTAAAAAACTTATTCGAGAACATAGTGCCAAATTCAATAGGCTTCAAGGATCCATAGAGAGACAGCAATCAGGAATCCAGACGATTAACAATAAAATTTCAGAATTAGACAACTCAATAGAAAGTCATAGGAGCAGAATTGAGGCAATGGAAGTCAGAATCAGTGACATTGAATATAAAGCTCTTGATGCCAACTTATTTGTGGAAAAATCAGATAAAAGAATTTAAAAAAATGAAGAAATTCTAAGAGTCCTGTGGGACTCTATCAAGAAAAATAATCTACAAGTGATTGGAGTACCAGAACAGGGGAGGATAACAGAAAATACAGAAAAAAATTGTTGAAGATTTGTTGACAGAAATCTTCCCTGATATCATGAAAGATGAGAAGATATCTATCCAAGATGCTGATCGAACCCCACATAAGGTAGATCCCGAAAGAAAATTACCAAGACATATTATAATCAAACTTACCAAAACCAAAGATAAAGAGAGAATATGAAGAGCAGCTAGGGATAAAAGAAATCTACAAAGGGGAGTCAGTTAGAATAAGCTCGGACTACTCAGCAGAAACCATGCAGGCTAGAAGGCAATGGGATGACATATTTAAAGCCTTGAAGGAAAATAACTGCAGCCAAGAATTATGTACCCAGCAAAACTGTCTCTCAAATATGATGGCAAAATTAGGGCATTTCCAGATAAACAGAAGTTCAGGGAATTTGCAAAAACCAAACCAAAATTAAAAGAAATACTAAAGGGAGTCCTTTGGTTAGATAATCAATAACACTAGCTAACAACGCAAGACTAGAACACAGGACAGAGCAACTAGATATTGACTCAAATATGGAAATTGAAAATACAACAAATATTTTTGATGAATTCCCATGAAAATAGGGAAACAGATATCAATATGTAAAAAAGGGTAATATTAAAACAAAACAAGAGGGACTTAAGAAATGGAGACATTGATTTTCTATATGGAGGGGAATTTAAGGCAATACAAAGTAATAAAAGACTGCTATATACTTAGAAAAATAGGTGTAAATATGAAGGTAACCACAAAAGAATCTAACAATTTTACAAATCAAAATAAAAAAATACAAAAACATAAACACCAAGCAAATACAAAATCTACAAAAAAGAAAAAGATGGAAAAAAAATACATAAAGAAAAATGACTTAGCACAGAAAATTGAGGAGAACAAAGAAACTGTGAACAACAGTCAAAAAGAGATATCAGGATGACAACACTAAACTTATACCTATCAATAATTATGTCGAATGTTAATGGACTTGACACACCAATAACAAGATGGACAGTGGCAGATTGGATATAAAAGCATGATCCAACTATATGCTGCCTACAGAGACACACCTTAGACTTAAAGACACAAACAGGCTAAAACTCAAAGGATGGAAACAAATATATCAAGCAAACAACACTCAAAAAAGAGCAGGAGCGGCAATATTAATCTCTGACAAAATAGACTTTAAAGTAAAATCCACCACAAAGCATAAGGAAGGGCACTATATAATGATTAAAGGGTCAATACACCAGGAGGACATAACTATGATAAATATTTACGCACCCAACAACAGGGCTCCAAAATACATAAGGCAAACTCTAACAGCTCTGAAGAGAGAGATAGACAGCTCCACAATAGTAGTAGGAGACTTCAACACACCACTTTCGGTGAAGGACAGAACATCCAGAAGGAAGCTTAACAAAGACACGGAAGAGCTAAATGCTACAATCAACCAACTTGATCTCATAGACATATACTGATTACTGCACCCAACAGCAGCCAAGTATACTTTCTTTTCCAATGCACATGGAACATTCTCCAGAATAGACCACATATTAAGCCATAAAGCAAGACTTAACAAAATTGAAAACATTGAAATATTACAAAGCATCTTTTCTGACCATAAAGCCATAAAAGTGGAAATCAACAATACAAACAGCAAGGAATAAAAATCAAGCACATGGAAACTGAACAACACCTTGCTCAAAAACTACTGAGTTATAGAAGAAATTAAGGATGGAATAAAGAAATTCTTAGAATCAAACAAGAATGAAAACACATCCTACCAGAACCTTTGGGACACAGCAAAAGCAGCGCTCAGAGGTCAGTTTATAGCAAAAAATGCACACATCCAAAAAGAAGAAAGGCTCGTAATCAAAGCATTAACCCTACAACTGGAACAAG
>NW_004444107.1:3022176-3023421 GCF_000243295.1 Trichechus manatus latirostris | reverse complement strand
CACAGAAAACCCCAAGGAATCCAGAAGAAAACTACTGGAACTAATAGAAGATTTCAGCAAAGTTTCAGGATACAAGATAAATATACAAAAATCAATTGGATTCCTTTACACCAACAAAGAGAACCTTGAAGAGGAAATCACAAATCAATACCATTTACAATAGCACCCAAGAAGATAAAATACTTAGGAATAAATCTAACCAGAAATGTAAAAGATATTTCCAGAGAAAACTACAAGACACTACTGCAAGAAACTAAAACAGACCAGCATAAATGGAAAAATATACCTTGCTCACGGATAGGTAGACTCAACATAGTGAAAATGTCAATTCTACCCAGAGTAATCTACAGATACAATGCAATCCTGATCCAAATTCCAGCGGCATTTTTTAATGAGATGGAGAAATAAATCACCAACTTCATATGGAAAGGGAAGAGGCCGTGAATAATGAAAGCATTACTCAAGAAGAAGAACAGAGTGGGAAGCCTTACACTACCTGATTTTAGGACCTATTATACTGCCATGGTAGTCAAGACAGCCTGGTTCTGGTACAACAACAGATACATAGACCAATGGAACAGAGCTGAGAATCCAGATATAAGCTCATCCACCCATGAGCAGCTAATATTTGACAAAGGCCCAAAGTCCATTAACTGGGGAAAAGACAGTCTCTTTAACAAATGGTGTTGGTATAATTGGATATCTATATGCAAAAAACTGAAACAAGACCCATACCTCACACCATGTACAAAAACAAACTAAAAATGGATCAAAGACTTAAATATGAAATCGAAAATGATAAAGATCATGGAATAAAAAATAGGGACAATGCTAGGAGCCCTAATACATGGCATAAACATAATATGAACCATAAGTAACAACGCACAAGCACCAGAAGAGAGACTAGATAAATGGGAGCTCCTAAAAATCAAACACTTATGCTCATCAAAAGACTTCACCAAAAGAGTAAAAAGACAACCTACAGACTGGAAAAAAGTTTTTGGTTATGACAAATCTGATCAACGTTTAATCTCTAAAATATCTAAAAGATACTGCAAAACCTCAACAGCAAAAAGACAAATAACACAATTTAAAAAATGGGCAAAGATATGAACAGGCACTTCACCAAAGAAGATATTCAGGCAGCTAACAGACACATGAAGAAATGCTCATGATCATTAGCCATTAGAGAAATGCAGATCAAAACTACAATGAGATATCATCTCACCCCAACAAGGCTAGCAT
>NW_004444107.1:2989761-3022076 GCF_000243295.1 Trichechus manatus latirostris | reverse complement strand
ATGCTCATGATCATTAGCCATTAGAGAAATGCAGATCAAAACTACAATGAGATATCATCTCACCCCAACAAGGCTAGCATTAATCCAAAAAATACAAAATAACAAATGCTGGAGAGGTTGTGCAGAGACTGGAACACTTATACACTGTTGGTGGGAATGTAAAATGGTACAACCACTTTGGAAATTGGTTTGGCAATTCTTAAAAAGCTAGAAATAGAAGTACCGTACTATCCAGCTATCCCACTCCTTGGAATATATCCTAGAGAAACAAGAGCCATCACACGAATAGATATATGCACACCCATGTTCTTTGCAGCACTGTTCACAATAGCAAAAAGATGGAAGTGACCTAAGTGCGCATCAATGGACGAATGGATAAACAAACAATGGTATATCCACACAATGGAATATTATGCGATGGTAAAGAACAATGATGAAACTGTGAAACATCGTATAAATTGGTGGAAGTAGAACTTATTATGCTGAGTGAATTTAGTCAGGCACAGAAGGACAAATACTGTATAAGACCACTATTATTAGTACTCAAGGAAAGGTTTAAATACAAAAGAAAACATTCTTTGATGGTTATGGCAGTGGGGAGGGAGGGTGACCGTTATTCACTAAGTAGATAGTAGATAATAATCATCTTAGGTGAAGGGAAGTACACACACACTACAGGGGAAGTCAGGACAACTGAACCAGACTAAAGCTAAGAAGTTTCCTCAACACAGTCAAATACTTTGAGAGACAGAGTAGCAGGGATGGGGGGTCTGGGGACCATGCTTTCAGGGACATGTATGTCAACTGGCATAACGAAGCTTATTAAGAAAATGTTCTGCTTCCTACTTTGGTGAGTGGCATCTAGGGTCTTAAAAGCTTGCAAGTGGTCATCTAAGATGCATCAATTGGTCCCATCCACTTGGAGTAAAGGAGGACAGGGAACACCAAAGACACAAGGAAAGTATTAGCCCAAGAGACAGAATGGGCCACATAAACCAGAGACTTCATCAGCCTGAGACCAGAAGAACTAGATGGTGCCCAGCTACCACCAATGAACGTCCTGACAGGGAACACAATAAAGGGTCCCTGATGGAGCAGTAGAACGATGGGATGCAGAACTCAAATTCTAGTAAGAAGACCAGAATTAATGGTCTGACTGAGACTGGAGGCACCCTGGAAGGTATGGCCCCTGGTCTCTCTATCACCCCAGAACTTAAACAATTTCCAAGGCCAACTCTTCAGACAGGGATTGGACTGGACTGTGGGACATAAAGTGATACTTGTGAAGAATGTGCCTCTTAGTCAAGTAGATACAAGAGAACAAAGGGGTGGCTTCTGTCCAAGGTGAGATGGGAAGGCAGAGAGAGTTAGGAGCTGGTTGAATGTTCATGGGGAATCAGGGACAGAGCGGAGGAGTGTGCTGTCACAGAACTGGGTGAGCGGTTGGGGTCTCATAACAATGTATGTAAAAAAAAAATTCTGTATGGGACACTAACTTGAAATGTAAACTTCATTTAATTACAACAATAAAAAAAAAGAATTATTTGGAATACATATACATTTGTCATAATAAATAAAAGGCAGAATTCAACTTAATTTCTTAGTACAAATTCAATTTTTCTGCAACAATGCATAGTTCCATAAACAAATAGATAAATAAATAAATACAATTGACAAATACATGAATGATATCATCATAACTCAGAAATAGCATTGATTTACATACTGTGTTTTTGCCCCCAGCATATTAAAGCTTTTTACCACAAAGATTAGCAAATGCAAGCAAGGTTCACTCACACAGCTGTAGGCAGGAAGTTCAGGAGAAACAGTATTGTGTGGCATGCTCAGATTTCCAAATATCTCTTTGGGACAGCTTAACTTTATATGCTGCTTTGGAAGTGATTATTTAGCAGTTCTTTCTGTGTGCAAAAAAAAAGAAAAGAAAACATTAGACAAAGAGCTAGAGCTCTTCGTTTCTGCCATCACTGCATTTCTGTGGAACCTGTAACTGCTACTGTACCTGCACCTTCTGGAGGTGATGTTTCTCTGCCCTGTGTTTCTTACTCAGGAGCTCCAATTTTACCTCATACCACTGTCTATCAGACTATCTTTACATTCTATTATTTCAGATAAATCCTGTATTGACTAGGATTTAAAAAACTTATTATGAATTTTATACCCCTAATTAAAAACAAAAACAAATCAGTTGCCATTCAGTAGATTCCGACTCATGATGACCTTATGAGTTTCAGAGTAGAATTGCACTCTATAGTTTTCAAGGCTGTGACTTTTCAAAAGCAGTTGCCAGGCCTTTCTTCTGAGGTACCTCTGGGTGGGTTCCAACCACTAACCTTACAGTTAGTAGTTGAGCACTTAACCATTTGTACTACCCAAGGACCAGTATTAGAAATTTTAATGTCTTACTATTTTGATCTTTCATGATTTTGTTAGTGCTCTGATTACAAGGTGTTATAGGATTGAGTGGCCCCCAGTCAGATTTTTTTCCATAGAAAGACTTGCCAAAACTACTTATGTAATGTTAGAGCAGAAATTCCAATACACTTATGATGATAATGAGCCTAATGCAAAAATTCAGGAAACTATTACACAGATATATTATTAACTTTAAAAATCTTTAACTCATTTTTAGGAGAAAATCTTTATATATTCATTGATCTCTAAACCTGATATTTCATCCATAACAAATAATGAATCTGAAAATATATTAATGTACATAAAACCTTGTAATGGAGAACTAAATGCATTGATCTGCAGCTTTTTAGTAAATTAATTACACCACCAACAAAAAACTGAATTTAGGAACTATAGATTTAAAAGCACTGGAAATTTCATTTTTAAATTTTTTTTTGGTAATTGTTGTAAAGACTTGACTCATTGTGTTGTAATCATCTAGGAATTACATGCTAATGTTTCCTTTATGATAATAAGTAAATTTTAGGTCATGCATGAGAGATCTGTGAAAAGATAGTTGAAAAACAATGTCAAATGTTGTCATTAAATCAATAGCACATTTAAAATCTTTAAAATCTAGTGGTCATTTAAAACTAAAACCAAGTGCAGATAAGGTAAAAGTTAATATTGAATTTGAAAGTAATAAAAGAGAAAAGATGGCATAATTGTTTTTTAGCAAAGCTTTTAAAAGGAATGAAGCAAAACAATAGCAGAGAAAATACTACACCTTAGAAAATGATTTAACATTGCAAAATTCATTTTGAGTTCGTAATAGATATTGTTTCCCTGCTTTCTCAGTGATACATTTATTTCATGCCCAATTTAGAGCAAAGTCAACCACAGAATCCCCTATAAATGTAAGACGAAGTTACTTCTTTTCTTTTGAGCTACATCAGTCCAACACTAGGTAGACCTAGAGGATCCTAATGCAATGTTGAGATAAAATGTGAGCCAGAGATTTTCAAGTGTCCTATAGAAGAAAAAATTATTACTTTACCAACACACGTAGCTGCACTCTATTGAGCTATTACAGATCCATTTTAGTTGACTCAGTTCCCAATATTTAGTTTGGGCACACTCTCTTTTTTTAGTGTTTATCACTAAATTCTCCAAAACGGAGAAAACTATAGTATACCTCAAGCAAGCTGGCAACAGTAAGCAAACCTTATCTTGCTGGTGTATGCCACAATATGCCAGCTTTTGAAGGGGGAAAGGAAAAAATCCATCCACCCATCAATTCATCAACCAACGAATCAAATATGAAATATGCTAGTGGTTTTTAAAATAAATGTTGTCAATGTGACCCTAATACCTCACAACATGTTTTCTCCTTTTCAAAATGGGCAATTGAGAGCTTGACATAACTAATGCCATAATGATACTCTAAGTAACCTATAAGTTTTTTGCTTCGTATTTTGTACACTCTCACTTTCAATGTTCTTTTTATTACACCGGCTGCACTGGTCTCTTTCCATAGGGGTGCGGGAACTTCTTGGCTCTTGTGGCCTTGGTCTCCCTTCTCTTCTTTGTTCTTTCGGAGGATAGCCTTCAGCCTGCAAGTCAGCAGCTAGGAAGGCTGCCTGGCACTTTAGGTCTGCAACTTGCTTACTTTCTTGCTGCTTATCACGGTCAGTAACTTGGCAGGCCAGTTCCACTAGCCGAGAGATTTTATGTAAGTTTTTTTGTTTTTTTTTTTTTGCCTGTTACAAACATAAAATTAGAGTCCGGATGTCTGGCATGCATATCTTTAGTCTAATAAAGAGTATCTTGTAATTGTCTTGTGATATATACTCATCCAACCATCTGTGGGCTATGTGTCTGAAGACACTATGTAATCCTTGCAAAAATGACATATAAGCTCTGATATAGAAATTGCCTTTCAGGACTCCATGAAGACAGCCAATGATGCTGTCGGGCTCCCTGTTAGTGTCACCTCCTAATAAACTTTCTCCCTCTTTCTGCCTCGGGGCATACTTCATTGGCACAACTGCTCCAGGGCATGGACCTGAATTGGACAACAAAGTTTGATGCCCAACATGGTGCTTGAATTACTCTGGCTGTGGTTCTGTCTCCCTAAGGACCGAACCCCCAGGAAGGACCTGGGAAGAGAGAAGTGCACCCATCTTCGGGTTGTGGAGGTCTGTCAACCTGTGGTGGCCTGGAAGTATAGCAACAGGAGAGAACTCCATGGCAGCAAGCTCTGGATGGAGAGAGAAAGTTCAGCCGTGTTACGGTAGGTGTTTGGGCTTCAGGTATAAAATCCTCTGTAAAAGCTGTAGGGGCACTGGTTCTCATAGACTCCTTCCAAGAACAGGTGACTAGGTCCTGTGAGGTTGGATGAGAGACCAGTGAGGTTCCCATTGTCAATGGGTACCCAGGGAAGTTAGATGCTGGCCGAGAGTCCACTAGGCCTTCTAAAAGGACTTATTTCGGAGGGGATTCCCTAACTAAGAGACGTCTTAAAATTTTTTGTAATAAGTGTGGCCTCAGTACCAACTCCCTGATGGGGTCAGATGACCTATAAATGGTTCCTAGGATTTTGACACTATTGTGCAGCTTGATTTGTTTTGTTCTCAAATTAACAAGTTGGATGAAAATCCGTATGTAGAATGTTTTATGACATTATGGCATGAGAAAAAGGATAAAGCTTTTGTTTTAACCCCTCTTACGCAGAACAAAGATGAAGATGAAGAAAGGAATGAAGAACCATTAGATGTTCTTCTTGTTCCTCTACCTTAAAAAACCCCCTCAGCACTTATTCATGAGCCCTCCCCAGTGGTATCAGAGAATGAGGATGAGAAGGTACTGAAGGGAGGTGGAGGAGGTGGGACAGATATGGTCTCTCCAGCCCATATTAGGAGTGGGGTACAATTCGGCCCAGTTCCCGCAGAAGGGCTTACCCTCTCCGGGAGGTGCCAGTCTCTGCTGCAGAAGGGCCGCCTCAGATGATGTGGGTCCATAATCCGTTCCCAGCTTCCAATTTGTACAATTGGAAGGGAAACCTTTTGGAGTATCAGTCAGACTCACATGCCATGACTGAATATTTTTCCCACATTTTTGCTACCCACCATCCTACATTTATTAGATGCATTCCTCACAGCTGAAGAAAGGCAGATGGTCTTAGCAAAAACAAAAGAGAAGGCAGAAGAAAAATATGATGAAGAAGGGGCTATAGATGGAACACCAGCAGATGAAGTGGTACCGGCTCAGGAGCCAATGTGGGACCCGAATACAGTGAAAGGCAGAGGGAGTCTCATAGCTTACTGACAATTCCTTCTGTATGGGCTAAAACATGGGGCACCTAGACAGATAAACTTTAAAAAAAAAAAGCCCATCAGCCTTTCTGGAACAGCTCATGACAGGATTCCATAAGTATAGAAAAACACCCCAGAATGGTCCTCTGATCAGTAAGACTTTTATTGGGCACAGTGCTCCTGACATTTGAAGAAAATTACAAAAAGTAAAAGGAAGACTAGAGACCCTGTCTTTAACTCAGTTAGTTGAAATTGCATTTAAGGTCTTTACCAACAGAGATCTGATAAAAGAGGCTGAGAAAAAGAAAGAAAAAGACCAGGACATGAAGAAACAGGCCAATCTACCGGCCGCTGCTCTAGAATAGCCTAGAGGAAGATGATGAGACCAGCTAAGGATGAGCCTCAACTAACGAAAAACCAATGTGCATTTTGCAAGGAAGAGAGACACTAGAAAAATGAGTGCCCCAAAAGAAACAATGGAAAAAGTGCAGGCAAGATTGAAAGCGGGGAGAAGCGTTTTCAAAGACTTACGAAAGAGCAGGAGGAGGACTCTGAATGACAGGGACCGGGGGAGACAATTTTTAACTTCCCTGCTACCGATTCCCCAATAAAAATTATGGAAAGAGGACAACGAGTAGACTT
Organism: Trichechus manatus latirostris; assembly: GCF_000243295.1. NCBI lineage: Eukaryota > Metazoa > Chordata > Mammalia > Sirenia > Trichechidae > Trichechus > Trichechus manatus. The sequence goes on along the minus strand of NW_004444107.1, from coordinate 3,015,708 downwards.
TTTAATTGATACTGGGACAGCATTCTTGGTACTCACCCAGAAGCCTAAAGAGACCTCCTCGACTAGCAGTACACAAGTTGTCGTGGTAACTGGAAAAGAGGTGACTCTAATTCTGTATTCAAGGCTCTTCATGCACATACAGCCTTATGGAAAGAAAGGGGTCTCCCGAACGCAGGGGGCAAAATTATTAAGTATGGAACTGAACTGTTACAATTTTGGACACTGTCCTAAAACCCCAAAAGGTGGCAGTAGTGCACTACCAAGCTCACCAAAAAAGAAGATCTTCAGAGAGCCCAAGAGGGATGCCACACAAGAGAGTCAGGGCTGGAAACATACCCCTGATGGTATGATTTTCATTCCTGCTAGTCAAGTTTTTAATTTTCATTTACATCAGGCTTCACATTTTGGAAAAGAAATCTGTTTGACTGGATAACAAAACATGTCTTGGGAGAAAAGCTCATTACAGCCATTCACCATGTAGTTGATATTTGCTTAATTTGCGCTGTTAATAACCCAAAGACTTACAGGCCCAAGATTTCTGGCCCTCAAGGAACAGGACCCTTTCCAGGTGAAACATGGCAAACTGAATTTTGGGAAGTGTTCAAAACTAAAACTTGGATGAAATATTTACTGGTGTGTGTAGATTCTTTTTCAGGATGGATAGAAGCTTTTCCCTGCTGGACTGAGATGGCTAACAGTGGTACAACAGGTTTTGACTTCTTTAAGAATAAAGTGGAAGCTCCACACTGCATAGAGACCTCAATCTGGCAGAAAGGTTGAACAAATGAATCAGACCATAAAATGTCATCTTAGTAAACTGTATCAAGAGAGCAGGCTGCCCTGGACAGGTATTCTGCCACTGGCCCTCCTCCGAGTCCATATTGTACCCCAGAGAAAACTTAAAATCAGTCCTTTTAAAATACTTTATGGGAGATCATATTGTCTCATCCAACTCTCCCTGCAGTCATCCACCCAACCCCCTAATGTAGTGATGTCTAAATATTTGCTTTCTCTGACCAAAATTCTTTCTCAGTTGCATCGGGCAGTGTGGACCCAACAGAAGTTCCCTCTTGAGATAGCTACACACTCTTTCCAGGCCAGTGATCCAGTGCTTCTTTGGATGTAGAAGGATCCCCCTTTACAGCCTAAGTGGACTGGACCTTTCACCGTACTGCTCAGCACACATACATCCATTAAACTGTGGATCTATCATTCCCGAGTCAAGCCCTGCCCAGCGTATAGTGACAAGAAGGAGTGGAAAGCCCAACCAATTGACTGTCTGAAGTTAAGACTTTCTAGGGTTAAAAAGTAAAAATGTTTGTGATATTAACTTGGGTGGGATTACTATTAAGAACCAGAGAGACTTCAGCCCAGGGAGTTCCTAAGTTCCTATTCCTGAAATAGACACTCCCACTGATCCCTTGTTAAGGGATAAATATTTTTGGATCTATATTGCTAGAAAAGTGTTAAACATTACTGATTTCTGTCTGGAAGGGGGGTTACATGCCAACTCTGCCCTCAATTCCTGTCTCTTCAGAGTTTGAACTCCTCTAGAGGCTTTGAGAAATTTCACCATTTTTAAACACATAAAAAAGAGTTACAATATTCTGATCTGAAAGACTAGGTTGAAACTTGGGATAGACATATATGGCCACCCAAGCTTCAAAAGGGGGTATTATGAGACCCTAATACTTCACAACATGTTTTCCCCTTTTCAAAATGGCCAATTGAGAGCTTGATATAACTAATGCTATAATGATAATCTAAGTAACCTGTAAGTTATTTTGCTTGCTATTTTGTGCACTCTCACTTTCAATGTTCTTTTTATTACACCAGCTGCACTGGTCTCTTTCCAGAAGGGTGCGGGATCTTCTCAGCCCTTGTGGCCTTGGTCTCCCTCCTCTTCTTTGTTCTTTTGGAGGATGGCCTTCAGCCTGCAAGGCGGCAGCTAGGAAGGCTGCCTGACACTTCAGGTTTGCAACTTTCTTACTTTCTTGCTGCTTTATCTCAGTCAGTAACTTGGCAGGCCAGCTTCACTAGCCAAGAGATTTTATGTAAGTTTTTTTTTTTTTTTTTTACCTGTTACAAACATAAAGGTTAGAGCACAGATGTCTGGCATGCATAACTTTAGTCTAATAAAGAGTTTCTTGTAATTGTCTTGTGACGTATACTCATCTGACATCTGTGGGCTACATGTCTGAAGATACTATGTAATCCTTGCAAGAATAGTATATAAGCTCTGATATAGAAATTGCCTTTCGGGAATCCATGAAGACAGCCAATGTTGCTCTCAGGCTCCCCGTTAGTGTGACCTCCTAATAAACTGTCTCTTTCTGACTTGGAGTACGTTTCATTGACTCAACTTCTCCAGGGCACGGACCCAACTAGGTTACATCAGGGAAAGGATTTTCCCTTTAGCCTAACAAAGGTGATAATGAGGATGTGATATCGCGTTTCATTAACAATAACACACATTGACCTATTTCATGTGCATGGCTAAGAAGCACAAAGCCTACACTCACCCGGGAGTCCTCTTGGGTTAAAAAGTCTCTTTTTCTTTAGTCCTAGTTATTCATTTAACCCCTACATTTGCCCCATCATCCTCTGCCCTCTGATTCTTGGGACATGAGCCAGCAGCCTGCCGCCTGTTCTACAGATTTTGGGTTCATCAGCCTCTCCTACCACGTAAGTCAGGGGAAGCATCCAGCCTGCCGCCTGGCCCATGGATTTGAGACTTGCCATCCTCCACAATTGCATGAACCGTTTCCTTGAAATAAATCTCTCTGTATATATTTTTGTATATGTGTCACTGATTTTGGTCTTTTAGAGAACCCAACCTAAGACGGACTGTATTTCTCTCATTTTGTAGTGATCTCTCTTATCTGTCCTCTTTCTTTCTCCATTCCTTTCTCAGAGTTGACTTCCCAGACTCTCCTAGCTGCAGTTACATGTTTATTTTGTCAAAATTGTAACCACTGTAATGTCGTCCACAATTTTTTTCTAAGTTAATTGTAAAAATTGAAAATCAATGAGCATCACCTATATTACTGACTACATAAATGTCATTCACTTCCGAGACAAGTATTCTGTTAAGACTGCCTTGTCTTCCCTATTGGTCCAACGTCATAATCTCTGCCGTTCCCTGGATAATGTTCCTAGGATGAGTTCTGATTTCTCTATCAACTGTATCAGGTTCCTTCTCTCCCCACTAGCCCCCGAGATTTCAATCATTCTATATGTTATATTTCTTATCCTTATTTCTTCAAGACTACCCTCATGGATCTTTTATCTGCTTTATTGCTGTCTAGGTCTACTGCATGGCTGTTATTTGGAGCAGGGTGGGAGGACATCATGCCCCCCTTGTGATAGATGCACCGTTTTCAGCCTCCCATGTGATCCTCTGTTTTATATATTTCTCATTACATAGTGAATGCCCCAGCTACCAAAAGAGAGTAGATACTAATTATTTCTAATCTTCTTGTGTAAACACAGTTAATAGAAAAACATGGGCAACAACATGAGAGACATTTTTGAAACAAAAGGAAAAATGGTCCAAAAGATAACATGAAGATAAGATTTAGTTACATAAACAAATTGCCTTCAGTAAGTGTAGTTGTAGCTTTGGATATGGCTATGATGATTAAAACAATTAACACTAGTCATACTAGCAACTAGCATTAATAATTCATATACTCTAGGCAATAAATTTCATTAACCCTTCCTATGAGTGGAGTTGTTTTAGTTTACCTAAGGCATATCAAAATAGAAGTTTATCTTGCTTTCACATAACAGTATAAGGCCCATGTTTTTAGTGGAAAGGCAACTTTTTTTCAGGGAGATTTAAAGTCTAGAGGTCCTTCCTATTTGTTGCTCTGCCATCCCTTGAGGTCACACCTTCATCTGTACTCAGTTGTCCAAAGGAGAAAGAATGTGGGGGAGATATACTTGCTTCCTAAAAATCTCGTCCTGGAAGAGTTACACTTCACTACCTCAAATATTTCATTGTCGATGCCTAGTCACACTGTCACAATGAACTACAAGAGAAGCCATGAAATGTATTCTAGCTGTATGCCCAGGAGGAGGACCTTGCTGAGCAGCTAGGAGTCCCTGCCATAGAAAATTCTTATGTTGCATCCGTATATTAAAAAGGACTGTGTGTAGTAGCAGATGGAGTTGTAGATGTATCCCTTAAGGCTTTATATGCTCATTCTTTCTCTTTTTCTGCATTTAATTCTTAGTAAGAACAAAGTCTTATTTGCAATTCTGAGAACACAACCTTATTTTTTTTTTTTTACAACATCTGTTACATAACTTTAAGTGTACATAAAATTAAAAAGCATTACCATAGTGGAAAATATGTTTCGTATACTTGTCAGGTGGACACCTGCAGTTTTTTCAACAGCATACTTATTACAGAATTTGTTTTCTGTAATCATAAATTATTTCCTCACAACACACTCAATAGAAAGTTATTGAAAAAATTATTAAAGTACATTTCAGGAAATTTATTTGCATGGAAACAGCAAGATGCAGTCCAAAGATACTCTTATCTTATGATCTGTCTTAAACTAATGGGTCTATAACAGATTATTTAGAGAAATAAACAAGTGGCAAATTTTTTAGACAACGATCTTAATATATCAGAAAGCTTCTGATAAGTAGTGGATGGAAGTTATTTTAATAATTTTTGCTCTGAAAAAGATCTGGAATAGTGCTTTTCTCTGTTACCAGATAATAAGAGTTTCAAACTTTACTCAACCTTGGATTGAGATTGATGCTCTATTAGAATAGCCAGGTGGACAGATAATTTCCTGAAAAAATTATTTTTTCCATGTCCACATGTAGCTAGGTTAGTATGTATTATTAGTTTCTCAGAATCTTTGGGCATGCTGAAATAATTAATTTCTAGCTAAAGAACAATGGAACCAGAGCATGGATAAAAGCTAAAATGTCATGTGAAGGAAGGAGGGAAAGAGAGAAAAAGGAAGAGGAAGAGGGAGCGAAGGAGACTTAGTCTATGGAAGAGAAACAGAAGAATCAGTTTCTGGACCCCAGTCCCTGGTGGCTCCCAGTTCCTGTGCCAGATGATATATCACTTTTCAGTATATAAAATAGCAATATTTTTCTTAAATCTTTCATTTATTTATTGACTAAATATTTGCTCATTTGAATATTTGCATGTTTTTTATGCATTAGTCTATTTGATTGCTAATAACATGATGATTAAATTTACCTTAGTTACTGAGTTTTCTCAAAATTTAAATAAAAAACATTGTTTTGTAGCTTTCTGGGATGCCATTTGGCACAAAGATGAATTACACTTATTGTGTTTATGCCTTCACTCTTATTTGTAGTATTTAACACTATAAATTTTTTTTTTGTTTTTCATTTAAGGTTTTAACCTTAAAACCACCTTCATGTGATAATGAAATATTAGTCTTTGTTTTTGGTGTTTACATTTTTAGTTTTAAGCTTTTTTGGCATTTATTTTAGGGATAGATCTTTTAATTAGCAAGTCTTTGAGATTTTTGTTATTCTTTGTTTTTGTCTTTTGTTTCTGTTTTAATACTGTTTGTGTATAAACATGTATAAATTTGTTATTTGGTAGAAGTAGATATGGTTATAATTTGTTAAGATTTATGTTAGAGCTATTTTCTCTCATTTTTAGGATTTCATAGTTCTTTTTCTTTCTTTTTGAATCTGTCATGTTTGAATAGACTAGATTATTATGCTGTTGTCTTTTGCTAATTGACTTGAAGTAATACTTCCTCTTTTATGTTTCAGTGGCTAGATATGGTATAGTAGTTCAAAATAAATTCTTAAATTTTTATCTAATATCAATAAAATAATAAAATATCCATTTTGAATCTTCTTTATTGAAGATTAAATAATTTCCCTTCTTGTATTTCCTACATCAAACATTTGGCCATTATTGGCTAATTCAGTCTTTCTTCTTAACACTGTAAGTAATCTATTTTTAAAAAATTAGATTAAATTTTTCAAACTTCCTCTCATCGACATCCAAATAATTTCACTGTACTGCTTACTTTAGATCCTTTGATCTTTATTGGGAAAAGCAAACAAATAAATACACAAAAATTTCAATTGTAACTGTCTTCATCCCTCTACTATAATGAGATTAGTTACATGGCTTCTATTGCTGATTTTTCTGGAGGGTGGTGACTGAGTCCTGCTTGATGTCAGTGTGGCTTCTAGACCCCTCCTTTACCACCCTTTTAAAAAATAGTCTGGCTTCACTGAAGTTAAAGCCATTTAGCTACAGTATTTTCCTATCTTTATCATTGTTTTCAAGCATTACTTTAAGTACCTCTAGATATTTTAAGGATTCCAGGAAATGGGTTGGGAATGAGACAATGACACTATCATCATAGACAAAAATTACAATGTTTTTTTTTTTACAAATTTTGTAATTTACAAATTTGGTTAATTCAAACTGTGAGAGTTTGCTGTTTTCCAGCTCAGTATGGCATATTCAAAAATCAGAGTTCAGCATCTGGTGATATAAAAATCATTTTGACTAAAATTCTCTTTTTGTTGCCTGGAAAGAAAAGGCATATATACACAGTGCTATCTAGGAAGTAAGAAAGTACATACACTGTAGAATAGTGAAGCTATTTTAAAAGAAGTTAGCTAGAATTATTCTCCTTTCTCTGCCAATTCACTTAATTTCCCTTTAAAAAATGAAAAATATTTTTTTCTGATTTGTGTGCTTCTTTCTTCCTTACTGAAATTTTGATTGACTGTCTGAAATAATCGGATATCCATCTATACTAATGTAATTCAAAATATTGATGCATTGATTTAGTAATAAGTAGATTGTTTAAATGACTCTACAGATTGTGAAGCAACTGTCCTCAGCCAGAAGAGTGACAGTCTTTCAGTATAAAGGTAATGAACTGAATTAGAAGAAATTGAACAATTCAACACTGTTAAAATAATTTTCTAGCTTAGCAGTAATTAAAATGCAGAAATATATACATCAGAAAAAAATAAAATGAGAGTTTTGGTAAAATAGATAAAGTACTTCAGAAGTCTATGAAAGATCAACACACATTCCAACACTCATTTTATAGAACTAATGATATTAACTTCAGGTGTAATCACCAAATCATTTATTTGTATACTTGTCATCATTAGAATTGTTACCAAAGCATTTAATTTAAATATGTGGATTTATTTCCGAGGCCTGCCATAACAAAGTATTACAAACTGGGTTGCTTAAAAGAACAGAAATTTGTTCCCTCACAGGTCTGGAGGCTAGAAGTCCAGAATCAAGAAGCTAGTAGAGCCATCATCTCTGAAGACTCTAGGGGAGACTCTGTTCCGTGTTCTTCTCTTAGCTTTTAGTGTTGCTAGCAATTCTTGACATTCCTTGGCTTGTAAACGCATCATTCCAATGTGCCTTGGTCATCAGATGGTGTCTTCCCTGTGTGCCTGTGTCTATATTTCTTCTCCTCCTCACAAGGACACCAGTCATATTGGATTAGGGCCCACTCTAATCACGTATGGCCTCACCTTAACTTGATTAACATCTGCAAAGACCTTATTTCCAAATAAGGTCACATTCACAAGTACCAAGGGTTAGGACTTCAATATATCTTTTTGGGGAGACACAGTCCAACTCATAACCACGTAGCATTGTCTTGATGCTCTGTGAATGACCTTAAGTGGCCTGGACTTTGTTCTATATGAATTAATACTTGAAGACAGGTTCTAAAATTTTAACTTCAGTAGCTATGTCTGTGATAACATGCTCTATTTCGGTCTTTCTTTGATGATTGTAGCTGTTTTTAGCTAGCTCAAATGAGCAAAAAATATTGAAATTTTAATAGAATTGGAATATAAAATTACTATAACTTCACTTGTAATTCCAGCGTCTAATTGACTTAGGAAACCCTGTTGGCAGAGTGGTTAACCAAAAGATCGGCAGTTCGAATCCACCAGGCCCTCCTTGGAAACTCTATGAGGCAGTTCTACTCTGCCCTATAGGGTCGCTATGAGTTGGAATCAACTCAAACTGACTTAAATGGTTTGGGAAAAAGATTAGCTTTTTATTAGCTAATACAATGAAGCGTGTGAGAGCCAGAACTCGTCAGGGCAGCCTTGTTTTTCTGGGTCTTGCAAGTTTTCCGCCTTTGACAGGGTGCAGTCTTACCACTTTCCTATTCCTCATTTTAACCCATTGCCATTGAGTCGATTCATAGTGACCTTATAGGACAGAGTAGAACTGCCCCATAGAGCTTCCAAGAAGTGGCTGGTGGATTAGAACTGCCAACCTTTTGATTAGCAGCCAAGTTCTTAGCCACTGTACCACGAGGAGTCCATTGCTCATTTTAGAGGAAAATATTTTAGTTTTTCCTTCTCTGACAGGATTGCGCCTTACACAGGTTCTGGCTTTCACAAGTTTTACTATATATTCTTTGAATGAGTTAAAACGCAAGCATGGGCCTGGTTAAATCAGAAATGATTCATGTATTGGTATGACCATTATCTATCTATTTAGAAATGATGTTCTAGGCATTTATGTTTTGCAAAAATACCCGTTGCTGTTGAGTCGATTCCAACTCATAGCAACCCTATAGGGCAGAGTAGAACTATCCCGTAGGGTTTCCACGGAGCTGCTAGTGGATTTGAACTGCCAAGATTATTGCTATTGCTTTAGATAGCAAAAAATGATGAAATATGCAATTAAAGTTGTTAGTCTAATAAAGAGACCTAGTTAACACTTCCAATTAGGTTGCTTAAACAAGTATTTAATTTGTATATACACACGTTGTTGTTAGTTAATTGAAAGTCATTTGACTGCTTTGAGAGAATTTATTGATATTTTATTTGTGTTAACTGGAAACATGGTGTTCAAACACAGTTTTGAATTAGTTTTTTGTTTAGGCATTAACTGTAATGAATCTTTAAATATAAACAAACATATTAAGACATTTCCCTTGTTCAATGTAATTTTAAATTTTAATCAAATACTTAATTTTAATTTTAATTTTAGCTTCATTCAAATTGATGTTATAGAACAAAGGTAGGAAAACATTTTAGAAAAAGAGCCAGATAGTAAATATTCTTCAAGTTAGTCTCAACTAGCCAACTCCACTGCTTCAGCCAAAAAAAAAAAAAAAAAATTTAAATATGTGAGTGTCACTGTGATTCAATAAAACTTTGTTTGCAAAAACCTGAGATGAGCCAGATTTGGCCTGCAGACTTTAGCTTGTTGACCCCTAGTATAGAAAATAGGAGCCCTAGTGGCACAAATGTTAAGCACTCAGCGGCTAACCAAAAGGTTGGAGGTTGGAACCCGCCAGCCTCTCCTTGGGAGAAAAGACTGGCAATCTGCTCCTGTAAACATTAGCCAAACAACCAAACCAGTTCCTGTGGAGTCAATTCCGACTCATATAAGTGACCCTATAAGACAGAATAGAACAAGAAGCTGACTGCTACATCTTTTTATCGTGGCGCAGCTGGTGGATTTGAGCTGCTAATCTTGATTAGCAGCCAAGTGCCTAACCACTGTGCAACCGGGGATCCTTCCTGTAAAGATTACAGACAAACAACACAATGGTGTAGAAAATAGTATTAAAAGTTGCATTAATGAGCAGATACTTTAGTGTCTAACACAGTGCAAGCCTTTTATATATTCTAAATTATTAAATGAATCAAAAATAAAGATGCCTCTGCCCAGAAATAAGCTCAAATTATCAAACATTACTTTAGAAATAAATACTGTAATATGCACTTTATAATAAGTTAAAAAAGAAAGAGCTTGTCATCTGATTGATAGGTCAAGATCAAAATTTAAAAAAATGAGTAAATAAAGCAATGTCAAAGGTAATAAAAGTCATCTAGTCTCTCACATTGTTTAGTCTTCTGAATGTTCTTGAGTTTTGATTTTGAAACTACAACTGAAATAAACATTTATAGAATAAATATAAAATATTAAATAATAATATTAAAAATTAGAGAGTTTTAAAGATATTTAAATATGAAGTTCAATAGTAAAATTGGTATTCCTCCATCTTATACTACTTATTTCTGCCTCTTCTATGGTAACTTTAATCTATTTTTTTTTCCTTACTAACTACCCCGGCAATTAGGTAATACTTAATAAATTTCTACAACATAAAATAATAAGTAAATATATGTTTTTTTTTTCCTGCTAAACTTAGATATTTCTGAATATGTTATTGCTGACTAAAGTTTCAGGTAGCTAACAGAATTATGAGCACCCTACATAAGGTTGTCATGAGTCAGAGATGACTCAACAGCCACTAATAACAACAACACGACCACAAACATTTAGAAAATAAATTTTTGCTTGCCACGTAATTCATCAATTTGGTTATCAAATATTTATTGAATACCAGTTATGGAATCTATTGAGATCTGAAATTTGTAAAGTTCTACAGAAAAAAATGAAGGGATCATTCCCAAAATCTATTCCTCTTTTTCATTTTTAATGCATTCTGTCTCTCTTTCTCTCTCTTTCTCTTATAGTCACAGAACAGATGAAAAAATTATGCTGAGTTTATTCAGTGACAATTTTAAAAATAATTGGATATTCAAATTCAATTTGTTCTAGGGATGGCTAGGACTTATGTATAATATCAAAAATTAATTTTTTATTGGAGCTTGTTATGTTATTATTTAATATTTAACTTGCATTGAATAATTATTTATTGAAAATCAAATGTGTATTACTGTTGAATACACCACAAAAGTTAAAAAATGAAATAAGACTTGGCTAGTTTCCTCATAGATTTCTCAATCCTTGCTCTGTGTGTCTGTTTTCTAGTGTGTGACCATTTTTGAAATAGTGGGGCTAAGTAAAATATGAGCATCATCCCTCATATTCAGGATCATGTGACTATCACCATTGGAATTAAGTAATTATAAACAGACTAATTATTTTTTTTTATATTTGAGTTTTGGGAGGTATAAGATGTAAGTATGCAAGCAAAAAATGTTTTTTTTTTGATAACAGAAGTACTTAGAAGAGCTGTATATTGGTTTCTTTGATTTTTCGTAGAAAGTGATTTTCCATCTCTCAGAAACAAAATGGAGGTGATTTCCCTGAACTTTCAGCAGTTCTTCCGCACCTCTAGTCTCACCAACTGTTACAGAAAAATAAATTATTTTCTTAAAATTCTACAAAAGTCTTGAATGTTGCTGAATTGTTGAGTATGGTTGTCTGCATAAAAGATAGGATGTGGCACACACGAGCACTAGTCTCAGCTGTGTCTACAGGCAGTAAATGAGTAATATGTATGAGGCATACCACTGTGAACATAATTATAAGAACCTGAACAAAATCCAAGATTCTGTTAGAAACTACACCTATTCCTAAGGACCTAAAAGATTTGGTTTCTTATGGGAGAATATTAATTTTCATTACTTTATCAAGCTGACTGAAGGCAGTTATTTTTAACAGCCACTTTTACTTAGCAAACATTTTAATTCTCAGTAGGGATTCAGGGAGACAAAAGATACTAGAAAAAAATCATGAAAATATCAGAGATTATCAAGGATAGCGATTTTTTTAAAAGTCAAGGAGGGCTTCTGAGCATTTAAGAAACTTTCTATTTTGAAGGTATGTCGAAAGTATAATGGATACTCATCATTTCTTTGAATTCTTTTTATCCCCCACATTTCTCTTCAAAATGATATAATTAAAAGCAAATTTCATAAAATGTCAAAATAACAAGTGAATTAAATGGGAAATTAAGTAAAACTAGTCAGCATTAAGCATCCAAACAAATTTTAAATCAATTTTTGGTGTGTATACTTAAGTGTACAAAAAGCCTACTTTTGCTATATATTTCGCATTGAAGGGGACTTTGTAATCATAGACACTGAAGATTATAAAAAGACTTCAATTTATTTCACGTAAACCTTTACTATCTATTTTCCTCTACCTCCCAGCTTTTTATCTAATTATGGCACAATTGCCCTGAGATTATATATTCAGCAAATGTTGGCCTAACCACATTATTATAACACTTAAAGAGAACATTATAATTTAAAAAATATAGCATATAAATGACAGAAGTTGATATTTTGAAAATATCTTTATTTGTTTTTCTTTTTTGAAGATAGCTTCATATTTTTAGTCATTTTACTCTGTGACCAAATTATTTTGTGGATTGTATACCTTGTAATATTTTTTCTTCTATAATGAGTGCAATTGATGCATGGATGAGAAAGAATCTTTACAAACTTATGTCCCCATTAGTTTTTTTTTTAACAATTTATTTTGTTTTAATCATGGAGTCAAATCTACGTATGGTTGAAATAATGAATGGTGCTTTGAAAGATGCCGTGAAATTTTCCCTATATCAATATATTGCCTCCTATTGACCTACGATCATACATTCCGTTCCTCCTACAGGGTCTAGCACTCCTAGGAAATGGAGTGCTTAATACTAACTACAAATATAGGAATCATTTTATTCAAAAGAGTACCTAGAACTACTCTTAAATTTGTGAGTTAATGTGATATCATTTTCGAGTTTAAGAAATGTCACTTGAAAGCAACAGCAGACCTGGCTTTGATGCAATGGGTGGTATAATGTTTATTAGAAAAACAGCAGGCAGAGCAGATCCAAACAGGCTTTTGATGATCAGAGGGCAATAAAGGAGGACTGTCTGTGGTAACTTATTCCAGTCAGATTGGAACCACAGGAAATAACAGAGACGGTGAAAGCATGGAGAACACGGACCAGGATGTGACTCTGAAGGATAGGATGGGAAAAGCTCTAAAAGCAAGTAAAATCCATAAACACGCATTGACTTTGCATCTCCACCTTCAATTTATTTCTTCTGAAAAAGTTAACATGTGAACTTTCTTTTGTCTTCAGTAGTAGCAATTTGGAGATCTCATTAATGAGGGCAGCGAGAGCAGAGCATGTTATGATCAAATCTCTCCATCCCTAAAGAAATTTAAGAAATAAACTGTTATTAATATTTCTATCCCATTTGGAAGTTAATGTTTCCAAAATGATAGCCAAGTTTCCCAAATCATATTTTTATTAAAATATTTAAATTCTTTATACTTCATTTGAATTTCTTGTTTCTCTTCTTTTGGATTTACCAGTATTCTTTCTTTTGATCTTTAAACATTAAAATAATTTAATCTTTTTATTCACACTTTGAATACGTATCCCCTGAAACACACACACCTTCTTTTATCTCTTTAATTAACTGCTTAGTGAGAAACTTTGCAGAATCTCCACTATACGTTATGTGCCCATAATCTAAACACCTATGATAACTTGTGGAGTTCCTGGGTGGTACAGTTAAAGCCTGGCTGCTAATAAAAAGGTTGGAAGTTCAAGTCCACCAAAAGGTGCCTTGGAAGCAAGGCCTAGCAATTTACTTCTGAAAAATCAGCCATTAAAAACCCTATGGAGCACCGTTCTGTTCTAACACACGTGGGGTCATCACGAATCAGAATCAACTCAGGCACAACTGGTTTATGATAACGTGTGCATTACTTTACCATTTCTCCCTCCAGAGTGTGAGCTCCTGGAGAGCAGAATATGTGTCAGCACCTGTAACAACTGAAGGTGGTGTCAATGCCTGTAAACAGTAGCTGAATGAATAATTACCAGGTATGGAATCAAATTTATCATTCCCACCATAGTAGATCATATGATTGCTTGATTCACAATGGCCAATACCAGTCCATTTCAGCTCACTAATGCCTAGGATATCTATTTTCAATTGTTTAATTTTATTTTTGACAACTTCGTTTTCCTAGATTCATACTTCATACACTTCATGTTCCAATCATTAATGGATGTTTGCAGCTGTTTTTTCCCATTTTGAGTTGTGCCACGTCAGCAAATGAGGATCCCGAAAGCTTTACTCTATCCACATAAATAAGGTTGTCTTTACTTTGAGGAGGCGGCTCTTCTCCAGTCGTATTTTGTGTGCCTTCCAACCTGAGGGGCTCATCTTCCAGCACTATATCAGACAGTGTTATGCTGCTATTCACAAAGTTTTCACTGGCCAATTATTTTAGAAGTAGATCACCAGGTCCTTCTTCCTAATCTGTCTTAGTCTGGAAGCTCTGCTGAAACCTGTTCACCATGGATGATCCTGCTGGTATTTGAAATACTGGTGGCATAGCTTCCTACATCACAGCCAGATGCAAGCTACCACAGTACGACAAACTGACATATACTTTGGACATGTTATCAGGAGGGACCAGTCCCTGGAGATGGACTTCATACTTGATAAAGTAGAGGGTCAGCCAAAGAGAGGAAGAACCTCAATGAGATGGCTTGACACAGTGGCTGCAACAATGAGCTCAAACATAGCAACAATTGTGAGGATGGTGCAGGATTGGGCAGTGTTTCATTCTGTTCAGAGTGTCACTGTGAATCAGAACAGGCTCGACAGCACCTAACAACAAGAAGTAGTCAAATTAATTCCCTGCTTGACATTATAGGTAATCCCCAACTTATGACATATTCAAGTTATGCCAAACCTCACTTACTACTGTCCTTTTTTTAAAACATCTTATCATTAATAATATGTACTACATACAATGTTGCAGCGAATAATTTGCTGATGGCATCATAACTGTAAGTTTATATGTAATGTTTCCAACTCTCAAAGATCGGATTTATAAGAAATACTGACAATAAAAGGCAGTAACAATGAAAACTAAAAAAAAAAAAAAAATGAGGTATTTGATTTATGTGAGAATCCACTTACAACGGAGTTGTCAGAACAGAACCCAGGTATAAGTCAGGGACTGCCTGTAAATAACACATGTGAATCCCTTGAACGTGACTCATACCTAGTTTAACTGAATACCAGTAAGGGTCATTCACATGGCTGCCAGTCATTCCCCTATCCATTTCCATTGACATACCTTGTAATAAGCACATACATTTTTACTGTTGAGAATTTTTTTCTCCTTTATTATATAGTTTTTTAATGTAATATAAACTTTTTATAAATAGGAATTCATTTTCTTTTTTTGAATGAGATGCCCCTATTTTAAGAGTAAACTTTTTTTTTCAATTTTTGAGGTATTTTCATATATTGTCTGATATTAGAGTTCTGATGTACATGCATTTTTAAGCCACTTAATAAATCACCCAACTGTGAAATACTATTAAAATGTCATGTATTTTCAAATGAAGCGTTTGATTTAGCACATGCACACTAAATTAAGATAGGGGATCCAAAGCTGAATATAATGGATTAGCAAAAATCTGAAAGAAATAAGTGATTCAGCATTTTCAATTAATCACATATTCATTTTCTGCAAAACTGCTAGACTTTGATAAGAACATCCATGTTCCTTACTAGTTCTGAGATAATAAGGTGCTCCAAAGTCATCATACACGTGGTAACTGGCATTCTTTCCTAGTGAGATTCAATATCCTAAAAGCTATACATCAACTGCAGAAAGTGCCGTGGCAGCCTGAAAAATTTGAGATATTGCTTCCCTCCCCCCAATTCAACATAACTACTCAATCTTGTTATGTCCAGATACAAGTAAAATATAAATATAAGTACTATTTTTTTCTTTAATACCTATAAATTATGTTCTCCTGGCACTAAGGTTTATAAAGGATTTACAATATGGAAAGGAAACTGTTCATAAATTTCTTAATTACTAGGATGCATACTTAATTTAATAAAGACTCAACTACATTAATAAGTGTTAAAGTGTACACATGATTTCTTTGTGACTGCATTATAATGGCAATTATTAATTTTTTCCCTGTTCCACAAGTTGAAAAGAGCGGCAACCCATTTAAAATGACTTAACGTGAAAAAGTTGGTGTGGATATGGAAAATGATAAATGAAACAGATATATTTCTTCTAAAAACTAGTAAAAATACATAGGAATGTGTATCAGTTATCTATGCTGTGTGACAAATCATGGTAGTAGTGATATCATGTGGCCACTCTCAATTCCTTGCCACATGGGCCTCATCAGCTTGGAAACTTGCTTCATCAAAACCGGCAAGGGAAAAAGTAAAGAAAAACTGCTAGCAAGATGGAAGTTACAAATCTTTTGTAACCTAATCACACAAGTGACATCTCATCAGCTTTGTTGTAGTCTGCTGTTTAGAAGCAAGTCAGTAGGCTAGCCCACATTAATGTGGAAGGGATTACAAAATGGCATGAATAACAGGAGGTGGAGATCATTGGAGGCCATCTTATAGTTTGCCCACAAAAAAGCAAGCTAAACCTGTTACTGTGGAGTCCACGGCTGTAGGCTGCAATCTTTAAGGATGCTGACTGCTACATCTTTCTCCCACAGAGTAGCTAATGGGTTTGAACCGCTGACCTTTTGGTTAGCAGCCAAGCTCTTAACCACTACACCACCAAGGCTCCATGTTTACACATAGCCTCTGCTATAAGCAACAAATAAGAAATTTAGTCTTAGATAAAGAACAGTCTCAAGTGCTTGAGAAAAGTCTACTGATACTTCAAGAAATAAATGCATGGATACAGGTTTTTGAGCTTAAATTGACTTTGACAACTCTCCAGCAGAACAAAAATTACCTAGGATTGAAGAAAATAGAGGGAAATTTAATTGTGATTAATAGTTTTAGAATATTGTTAGTATTATTTTTAATGTTCTATCTTCTGCCTTGACTAGCATACCTTGATAAAGAAAGAAGAGTCCTGGATCTCCAGGTTTCCCTATTCATCCCCTTCTCTACCTACTCTGTCTCCACTCCACAGAGTGGAGTGCACAGAGTCTTTGTGCATATGAGTAGGGACATACTAGCCTGCTCACTCAAGTCACATCTTTACTCACACAAACAGTCAACATTTTACTACCCTTCAGGACTAGGAGTTTGTACCCACCATGGTCTGGTGGACCATTGAGGGTATGGACTCAGGGAAGAGGCCCTTGGATTGGCTTTGGAACACTGGAGCTGAGCTTCTTGTATTCCAGATACCCTGAGTCTAGTATAGAAGGGCAGGAATATGAGCTTTGTGGGGAGAAGGGCTAGACTGGAGTTTGTAAATACAGTGTTTGGGGCAGAGACTCTTCTTGCCCAGGTCTAGGGGTACATTTAACCTCTGTGAAATCTATCCTGAACTATAGCAACAATCTCCATATGGTTACCCTGATTCTAGTCTTTTCCCTTTTCATATTCTTCTACTGATCAATATCGCATGTAATTTCTGAAAGCACAACACCAGGTTGATCATCTCCCAGTCCAGAAATGGTCAGGGATGTTCTGCTGCCTAAGTAATCAAAATGTGACCTTCTCAATTAGGCATCTAGTATCTTCTTCGGTAAAACATAACCCTATTTCCTAAGTTTACCACTCTAAACCCTAAACTCCCCTATGTATAACTTAACCATCAGCAGAAGTAGAATGGAGCCCTGGTGGCTTAGTGGTTAAGAGGTCTGCTGCTAACCAAAAGGTTGGTACTTTGAATCCACCAGCTGTGTCTTACAGGGTCGCTCTGAGTTAGAATGGACTCCCGGTAATGGGTTTTGGTTTTCTTTAGAAGTAGAATGATAACTGTTTACATAACCCCTCATTTCCTACCTCACCTTATTTGTTCATGCTTTCTATGACTATAATGCATAACGTTTATGTTTCTGCCTTGAAATCGCTCACTTATTTTTTTTTCCCTAACTCACCTAACTGCTTCCTTCTTTAAGAAACTCTGCCTATATTCTCGTAAGGGATTAAATTTTCCTGCTCTAAGAAACCATATCAAAATATACTTTTTCTTTTCTTTTACTTTTCACAATCTCTCTTATGCCATAACTGGTTTTGTGCATATTTAATGGAGTCACCACGAGTTGGAATCAACAAGGCGACAGCTAGCAGCAGTAACAACCTCCAAATTAAATCTCTTAAGAAAAATTTCATTTGTACTGCCTTTCACTTAGTTTGCAAGAATAAGACTTTTGTTTAATTCCTGAATTCTTATTTCTAAATATAAGTAGCAAAGAAAATAATATTTTGCATTTTTTAATTGTGTATGTTTTCAGAAAGTTGGGATAGGAAAAAAAAAATCTCTTCAAAAATCCCTCACTTTTTCCACCCTTGGATATCCTTGAAACAGTGTATATATTAAAAAACAAACAAACAAACAAAACAAAACAAAACCAAAAAACCACACCTTCCAGGCTCTTGTGATATAGAAAACAGCTAACAGTGTTGAGGATATTCAGAGTTTCACTAGGTGACATATATGAATTGGAATGCAGAAGCGAAATTGTCAAGTTGTGGTCCTAGTACTTAATCCAGTTGAACTGTATATAAAAAAGCATAATATGATGCAAAAAGATTAGAAAACATCTCCTTTCCATCATTACAGCTATTACAGGTTCCTTCTTTTGCATGTGGGGGTGTGTGTATACAGTGTATGTAGAATTCTCAGTATGTACTTTCTGCAATTTCCTATTTTATGCTATTACTCTTATTCACACACATTTTACTTAAGACAGTAAATATTATACAGTGCTTTTATGCTACCATATTGATAAATTGCTCACAGTGAAGGGTCTTTTATGTTTGTCAACTCTCAAATTCTGAATAATACTATCAGTCTTGATAAAAATCTTAAAGAGAAAGAAAACATAAAATAATCATGTTTTAACCATTTGTTTCTTTTTAAAGTTGTTCTCAATATCCATTTTATGCTTTTACCCATGATTCTGTAACAACTTCAGAAAGACTTAGAATAATGACTACAAAATCTCTTTAGCATGACTCATTTATTCTCTTCTATGTTTTTGATGTTCGCATAATTTATTTCTTGCAATGTTCAAAAAAATCGTTTAAATATAAGTGCTTTTAAGGATTGAAAGACCAGTTTATGTCTATAGCATTAGAATTTGGAATTCACTCAGAATTTCCTCCACATAGTGACCAATTCCACCTCCACTTCAGTTTCTGTGGACTTACAGTGTTCCTTGAATTCCCTGCATTACCTAACACAGTTTCTGATGCATTGTAGTCTGCCATGAAATACGTTGAATGAAAAGCTTCTATATTAAAACATAGGAGAGTTTTGCTGAAAGTCTACAATGTGACTATTGCATTTTAAATACTGGACTCTTGGGTTTTTTGTACAAGGTCAGTAATTTGAATTCACTCACCGCTCCTTGGAAACCTTATGGGACAGTTCTGCTCTGTCCTACAGGGTCGCTATGAGTCGGAATCCACTTGACAGCAGTGGGTTTATTTTTCTTTCTTTCTTTTTTTTTTTGGTGGACGTGCATGTGTGTGTGTGCATGTTCATGAATGTAGGGATCACTATACATATTTGTTAGAGTGATAGTGCTGAAAACTCTGCCTAGAATTTCCCCTCTCTGCTTTTAAATACACTCTATGATTTAACCTAAATGTCACCTCTTCTGTGAAGCCTTCTTTGACCTCTTCAGAAGAACGGGTTTGATTGCACCAGGCTGTGCCCCTCCAACACTTTGTATATATTGTTGTGGCTCTTAATATAATAAGAAATCTTGATGGTGGTAAAATTCCAGTTGGGAAAGAAAGGAACAGTGCTATGGTGTTGGTAGTTTGAAAAAAATTATCTACAAAAAGAATCTACTAGATACAGTAGAAGGTAAGCAGAAGTGTGTCTACCAGCTGAGTCTCTAGAGTGATGATCCAGGAAATAATTCTGTTGAGACTCTGAGAATTTCTTTGGTGGGGAACCACATCTCAGTTTCTATCTTTTTCAGTTTCAGCCAGATCACAGTTTCTAGTCTGAGATTTCAGTACATTGTCAAATCCCTTGACCTTTATCTGAGTTACCTTGATTGAGTCTTTTTTATCCTATGCTACCAAAATGCTTAATGTAAATTGCATCCTTCTATAATTTATTTCATATCTCCTTATCC
The DNA here is from genome assembly GCF_000243295.1 of Trichechus manatus latirostris. NCBI lineage: Eukaryota > Metazoa > Chordata > Mammalia > Sirenia > Trichechidae > Trichechus > Trichechus manatus. Next base: position 2,995,834 of record NW_004444107.1, on the reverse strand, counting down.
TGCTTCCTCTTCCCATCCTCCACACTGCCCCAGCCCTATCCTTCTCCTTTCCACTCTTATTTCAAAGCCTCTCAGTCTGATTTGAACGAAATTCTCCTTACCCTAAAACATTTACCCACATTTCTTTCTATCTCTTGATTCTGTACCACATATTTTATTTTTATCATTTTAAGTTCTTGTCTTTTATTTTAGTTTTTTACTCTTTTCACTTCTGCCTTAAGTTCTGTTAAAAGATTTTTTTTAGAAAGATAAAATTATGATTTATGCAAATATAAAATGACATAAATGAACATGTATAAAATATTTTGACTCATTAATTAATGAGACAACCAGTAACATCATAGACAGATACATTTAAGGATAATTATCAGTTGAAACGAGAATTTAAATGTATATGTAAGTTGGTTCTGACATAAGTTGAATACCTCTTTTTATTATTATTATTATTGCCTTTTACTACCAGTATCTTTATAAATCTGATCTTTATTTGCCTTTAGGGGTTGAAAACATTACATATAAACTTACAGATATATTTTAACACTGTATGTAGTGCATATTACTAAGGATAAGATGTACAAAAAAAAAAAAACAGTCGTAAGTGTGGTTAATCATACCTCAAATACATCATAACTTGGGGGCTACCTGTATATATATACATATATAAAACCAGTTACCTTTGAGTTGAGTCTGACTCATGTCAAAGGAGAACTGTGTTCCATAGGGTTTTCAATGGCTTTTCTGAAATAGATCACCAGGTCTTTCTTCCAAGGTGTTTCTGGGTGGACTGAAACTGCCAACCTTTCAGTTAGAAGTTGAGCAAATTAATCTTTTGTACCATGCAGGGACACGAAGTAAAAGAATACACTAAATGTGTAAACAGATATATCTGTTCAAAAAAAAGATGAAGAATCTTATTGGTATGTAAGCTGTGAAAATTATTTTCGTTCCATTTTGTCCAGTCTACTTACTTACAGTGCATTTGGAAAATGAAGCAATTTTCTATAAAATTTGGATTATTAAGTAATTTTGCCTGAATTTCCCAGAAATCACTGACTTTGAAATTTCAAGTGCCAGTGTGTTAATATCAACTAGATAGTTGACTGTGTAAGAAGTATTATAATAGCTAAGTTAATATTGTATTGGGTTTGTTAATGAAAAGAAAATCAAGTAAGTTAAAATGACAGAGAACACGAATTGAATTATGATATTTAATGATAGAAATAAAAGGAATGGAGAGGTTACTACAAATGAGAATTGCCCCTTCATTTAATCGAAGAAGAGATGAAGAGGAGATAATGTGAAATGTAAAGTGCTAAGAACTTAGTTAAAAAAAAAAAAAAAAAAGAGCCCGTGAAAATGAAAAAAGACCAAATTGTATCTTATACACACACAAAAATCTATTTAAAAATATTTTAATAAAATTAATTATTGGGAAGCAATGTATAAATAATATCTCAACATACAACTGTGAAGTTTATAACCATAAGAACTTACTAGTACTTGATTTAACAGGAACGTCACTTGGACTTCAAATGGGGAAACAATAACCTTTCAGATTCTTTAAAATGGAGTGTATGTAACACCCACAATTACGCTGGCAATGGAGAAACTGAGATGCCCAATAAGGGCCCATTAGGTTACCTGGAAATTAGCAAGGACAAGAAACTACCACAACCACTTGGCAGTAAGAACAAAGAGGAGGAAATGCACCTGAGACCATGGTCACTTGTGGAAGCAGGGTTCATGGCAGGCAGATGGGCAGGACCCGAAGCCACTAAAGAGAATCAGATGTCATGGTATGCACCATCAGAGGCAGAGAAAAAGAGGGGAAGCTCTTTGACTTTTTCCTTTTTCTTCCTCTAAATTCTCTCACCACTGCATCCCACTGGCTGAATCATTAGGAAGTGGCTGACACATTAGCTGGGACACTTGCTTGTGGTGTCATCCCCCTCTGATGCAGAACAGAGGGAGGAGGGGGGTTGTGAATGAAGACAATCAGACCTTTAACCAACACAGATAGTAATATAAAAATTTATAAAAGACATAGCCTTATTTTAATGTCATTCCCATTATATTTGAAAAATACATACTCTAATTTGCACAATTTTTTTCATGAAATAACACTATAAACGCATGTTTTAAAATAGTATTTTTCTGGCTTTTTATTGTAACTGAAATGACAGAAAATTTAAAGATGAATAACAATATAGTGCCAGATATAACTAAAAGTAAAAAATAAGTATTCATAGCCCAATTCCACATCACTTCTATGAAGCCTTCTATTTTTCTTAGTAAAACAAAACAGAAAAATTAAACATCCAAACAAAGATGCTGCATAAGAAGTTGGTATATAAGTCTTCTGGAAAGAGTCAGGGCTAGAGTTGTAGACAGTCTCCAGCAGATGGCTGAGAGTTCAATCACTGAGACTTAGCCTTAAAGAGCCAGGAAAAGATATGTGAAGGCACAGAGAGATTTAAAAAAAAAAAGTGACATGTCCTGAAAGCTAAATTAAAAAAAAAAAAATTCAAGAAAGTGAGAATGATAAAGTCTTTTCTTTTTTCTTTTTTTTTTTACATTGTTTGGCTTGGAAACGTAGGCTATTTGCTGAAATACGGGTTTCTCATCTGAAGTTTCGCTGAGCCTCACCAAGCGTACAACTTCCATAATTTTCAGTTTTAGTTTATTTCAATTTGTTGAAGGAAAGTTAAAGCCATCGACTAATTAGTGCAAGTATAAAATATTTCATTAACTTTTAAAGATTTTTCCAGACATTTAGCATTATTTAAAGCAATAACGTATTTTTATCCTGTTGCATTTCTGAAACACTTAATGCCAAAACAAACATTTTCTCTTTACAATCATATTCTAAGCATTTGTATATTATTTTATGTAGTATGTAATGCAGTAAGTATAACTGGCATAAACGGGTTTGTGAATAATCGTAACCAATCTTGGAGGAAGTAGAATTGTTGGAATATTAGAATATTAAAGAGCATTCCGTTTGTTTTACAGAGGGACTGGTGAGTCCCTGGGTAGTGCAAACTGTTAACACCTCGGTTGCTAATGTAAAGGTTGGAGGTTCAAGTCCACCCAAAGGTATCTTGGAAGAAAAGCCTAATGATCTACTTCTGAAAAGAAATCAGTCATTGAAAACCCAATGGAGCACATTTGTACTCTGACACACATGTGGTCATCATAAGTTGAGGCTGACCTGATGGGCAAGTGTCTTCCCCCCAACGCCTGCTTTGGAGAGCGTCAGTCAGTGAAATGAGAAGGATAAGTGGAGGGTAAGAGACCTTCTAGTACACACCAAAATGTGTTAACTGAATGTGTCAGGCATTACATTCTTAGTATCCACCAAAAACCTGTGAGATCATTCTGGTCCCAGATTTAAAACAAAAACACAACAAACAAAGAAAAAAGAAATACCCTAATACACAGAAGAATTAAGGAACTATCTAAAGTTAACCACATACTAAGTGATATAGTCAATATTCAAGCTCAGAACTTCCCTATGGCATATTGCCTCTTCATAAAATATAAGCTTTATCTTAACTTGAAATAGCCCTTAATTTCAGTTGAAATATTGCATTTAGTACCACTTTTCTATTTCATCAGAACAATTTTGTAATCATAGGTTCTTAAATTGTGTCAAATGTAGACTCAATTTCTTAAATATTCTTAAAAGTAATATCTTATTTTTTAATGAATCATATGTAAGGTAATTAATGTTCCATAAAGCAAGAAAATCAGATATTTGGTATACACAATGACCTTTTTTTTAATATTTCTATTAAACTATTTTCAGACAGAAGTCATATGATACTTAACATTAAAAAATGCAATTCAATGAAATTTTAGCACATATTTTTTAAATTAAATTTATTTACTATAGTCATTTTCTGAAGTTTTAACTGCAGACTAAAAATGAATTGATAGTAGTTAGCAAGATAAGTGAAGCAGAAAAATATAGCAGGAATTTTTATCATGGCAAATGCATTTTCATTAAAACAAGATACAACATTTCATTATAAGGACTTCCTTTAATTTGTTCTCCTGCAAGCTTGTCAAAGAATATGGAAGGTTGTATAAAATTTGAGGATAAATTTTTACGTTACTTAACATAAATTCATTTTATCTCTGCTTCAAACATGCATATTTTTGTGCATGATTTTTTACATGTGTCCCTCCAACCATATCTTTTCTCATTTATTTTCTTTATGCTCTGCTAACATTCTTCTGTCCTACTTTTCACTTGGTAAGTAATGTGAACTAATGCTGCAGTATTTATGTTAGTTCAGTACAATTTATGCTGTTGTTTATTTTAAGTATTTGTTTTGAATCTACTATATTTGACATTGTACTCATTTATATTTATTTATTTGTGTTTTGGTTCAGATGGTTTGCAATCTCCAAAAATTATACCAAATCTGAGAAGTTTGCTAACTATACTGTAAAAATTAACACAGGAAATTCAAAATTGATAAATTTATTATTGTACCTTTTAGTGCCATGAATTTTTGTTTTCAAAGCAACCCCCACCAAAAAGTAATCTTCAGAATAGTTGAGATCGTGAAAGTCAAGGGTAGACTGAAGAAAGGTTACAGATTGGAGGTGAATAAGAAGAAATAGCATCTAAATGTTATTTATCCTAGATAAGAACCTTGGAGAAGGTGAAGAAAACATTAACTGAAAAACTGATGAAATAAGAATAAGGTCTGTAGTTTTAGATAATAGCCTCATACCAATGTAAAATTTCTTGTTTTGATAATTGTACTATGGTTACATAAGTTGTTAACAGTAGGGGAGGCTGAGTGAAGGGTATATGGCAACTCTCTGTACTCTCTCTACAACTTTTCTTTAATCAACACTTAGTTAAAATTAAAAAAAAAAGTTTTAAATAAAATATCAGTGTAAGAGTTTACTGTTCGTTCTGTTTTGCCTTCTCTTTTATAGGACTTGAATATGTGCATTGCACACACTCTCCTCTAATTTCCACTAATGCCTAGAATCTTACAATATTCAGAGCTCTTTAGTAAATCATGTTTGAGTTTCACCGCATTCCTACAACTTAGAAAAAAAGCAGAGTATTCATATTTTATAAATGACAACATTGTATCTCAGAGACCCTTTCTAAATGTACCTAGTTTGAAGGAGAGACAATATACTTCTTCTTGTATTATTTTTTTCTAATACTAAGGAAATACTTAAGCAGGCTATTGTCAAAATGTGTATACATACCTATATATATGGAGCCCTGGTGGTGCAGTGGTTAAATACTCAGCTGCTAACTGAAAGGTCTGTGGTTTGAACCCACCAGACACTCCCTGAAGAAAGATGTGGCAGTCAGCTTGCGTAAAGATTACACCCTCGGAAACACCATAGGGCAGTTCTACTCTGTCCTATAGGGTCACTAGGAGTAGGAATCGACTTGAAGGCAACAGGTAGGTATAAAAAATCAAAAACCAAACTGGTTGCCATCAAGTAGATTCCGACTCCTACCGACCCTATAGGACAGAGTAGAACGGCCCCATAAGGTTTCCAAGGAGTGCCTGATGGATTCAAACTGCCAACTTTTGGTTAGCAGCCATAGCTCTCAATCACTACGCCACCAGGGTTTCCACAGGTATGTATATATGTATTTAAATATAAGACTCTAATTTATACATTATGTCAAATCATATTTCTGAGCCGCTAAAAACTTAAAAAGTAATAAGATAAAGTTATAATGTTATTAAATTAATCATGAAAAATGTTTCTAGAGTCATTTAAAGAGTTTCAGAAGTAGTCTGTAAACATATTTTTGGAACTCACCATATTTTGACAATCTAAAAGTCCAATAGAATTAATAAGATAAAATTAAATTAAATTTATTAAAGAATGCTTACATAGATATTATTATGTCATTACGTATTTGAAAAAAATTGCTAAATATTTCTTTTTCCAAAATTGTGCCCTTTTGGATAGAAGCATATAGATAATTATTTTCATTTAATATTGTATTGTGTGTGTGTGTGTGTATATATATATATATATACACCCACACACACACCCCAGGGCTCCCATATATATT
>NW_004444107.1:2983198-2989407 GCF_000243295.1 Trichechus manatus latirostris | reverse complement strand
TATAAATTTATATATAGACATGAATTACTGGTATTAGCTGGAGACAGCATAAAAGAAGAGAGATATTTATAAAGAGTTACAAACAGCACATACTTCTCTTTTCCATACCAATATTCTTCAAGCTTATAATATATAGTATCAAGCATAGAGTTTGGACATAAGATTATGAGCAATGTCTTAGGCTGAGTTCTTTAGAGAAGCAAAACCAGTGAAGTGCATATATGTGTGTGTGTGTGTGTGTGTGTTTGTGTGTGTGTATGCACATATATACAGAGAGAGATTTATCTCAAGGAAATGGCTCACTCAGTTGTAGAGGTAGGCAAGTCCCAAGTCCAAGGGTCAAGTGTCAAACTGGAGGTATCTCCTGACTCTCATAGCTGCAGAGGTTGATAAGTCCAAGATCAACAGGTAAGATGGCAGACTGCTGGCTCACAGGGTGTGGAGGTAGACAAATCCCACGATTGGCAGGCAATATGTCATGCTGCTGGCTCAAGTCTCAAGCACCAAAGTCAGATGATGATGAGCTGGATGAGCATACAGAATGAGCAAAAGCCAGTGAGCTTTGCCAGAATGTCCATATATACCGAATGCAAATCATGACCCCAAAGAAACTTCCCTTACAACTGATTGGCTGACCACATCAGATCACATGATGGAGGTGATTATATCACATAATGGAAAATGAAAACATCACTACATAACTGCCAAATTACGTTATTACATAACTGCAAAACTACTGAGAATTATGGCCTAGCCAAGTTGACAAGTAGCCTTAACCATCACAGTCCACCCCTTGTCAACTTGGCAACTGTACACATCTCCTTAAACCATGCGTAATCTCTAACTAAAGACTTATGAAGTCTTACTTACGCCTCATATGATACAACTAACACATGTACAATCGAAAACACACTAGCCTTGTTTACATTTTATATTTTATAATAAATAATGGAATAAGGGAGGGAAGAAAACAAAGATATTTGCTATACACACACACACACACACAAACGTATAACAAAACAAGGAAACACAAAAAATAATAGTAGTCCTCATTTCTGCAACTGGTCATGTGGTCATAACTGATATTTAGAACTACCTTCTTCCACCACCCATTCTGCATTCCCTTTGACCTCAGCAAGCACCTCAGCTGGTCATGGTTCTTTTCCTGGTGGGGTGGCCCAAACCTTCATTCCTGAAGGCTCTGTGTCATTAGTAGTCATGTTGGAATTAGGTTGCTGTAGTTTTCCATTGACTTTAATGACAGGGCATGGTAGTACTAAGAGACTTCCTAAAGGGTCTCCTGTATTCCAGACATACTCTTCTTACCTCCATTATGTAATATCAATCCAATTTCCCTTTGGTATCAGGATCAATAACACCAGCCAGTACAGTAACTACCTTCTTTGCCTATTGATCCAGAGACATGAGGAGCCCAAAGTGTCTGTGTGCCATTCTTAGCTTCCAGTTAAATGGAATCAGTGTTGTATCTCCTGGTGGGAGCATCCCTCTCTTTGCAACTAAGACCTCTAGACCTGAAGAGCACAGGGTTGTGGGAACAGGAAGCAAAAATTTTGCAAGTGAGTCCCTAGGGGTAATAGTGAGTGGTGTCACTCCCATTTCTGCTCCCGGATTCCTGGCTGTGGAATAAACAGCACCATATATTGGACACTGGTTTAGAGCATATACAGTATACAGCTTCCTGGAGAACATTGCCCCAACTCTGCAAGGTACTGCCATCTAGTTGGCACTGTAATTGTGTCTTTAGAAGGCCATTCCATTGTTCTAGCAATCCAACTGCTTCAGGATGATGGGGAACATAGTAAGACCAGTGAATTCCATGAGCACGGGCCCATTGCTGCACTTCATTTGTTGTGAAGTGAGCCCCTTGATCTGAGGTGGTGATGTGTGGGATAACATGACGGTGGACAAGGCATTCTGTAAGTTCACAGATAGTAGTTTTGGCAGAAGTATTGCATGCAGGAAAGGGAAATGCATATCCACAGTAAGTGTCTATTCCAGTAAGAACAAAATACTGCCCTTTCCATGGTGGAAGCAGTCCAATGTAATCATCTTGCAACCAAGTTGCTAACTGATCACCTCAAGGAATGGTGCCTGTCCTACTGGGGACTCAGTGTTGGTCTCTGCTGCAGGCACATTGGGTACTTACCAATGGCTATACCCAAATTGTCCTTGTTGAGTGAAAACTCATGTTGCTGAGCCCATACATAACCTCCATTCCTGCCACCATAGTCACATTATTCATGAGCCCATAGGGCAATGACAGGAGTGGCTGAGTTAAAGAGGATCACTGGTTTCCATAGAACACATAATCCTGTCCACTAGATTGTTAAAATTCCCCATTACCGAGGTTACCATTTGGTGAGTATTCACATGAGACAAATATTATTGCTTCTTTTGCCCATTCAGAGAGGTCTATCCACATACCTTGTTCCTATACCTCCTTGTCTCTGATTTTCCAATCATGTTCCATCCAACTTCCTGACCATCTCGCCAAATCATTGGCCACAGCCCATGAATCAGTATACAATAGCAGTGTTTAATATATGACAGTATTAAAAGTATTTCCAAAAATTATGCCACTAAATTTTAAAGTAAAACTGCCCAATTCAGCAAATAAAATTACATCTCCTATTTACATATTTATTTTGGAATATTAAACATTTACAGAAAAGTTGCAGAAATTATAAAAAGAACTGTATACTTCTCTGTGTAGATAGATGTTGTTGTTGTTGTTAGGTGCTGTCACGTTGGTTCCAACTCCTAGCTACTCTATGTACAACAGAACAAAATTCTGCCCAGTCCTGTGCCATCCTCACAATCATTGCTATGCTTGAGTCCACCGTTGCAGCGGCTGTGTTAATCCGTCTTACTGAGGGTATTCCTCTCTTTCCCTGACCCTCCACTTTACCAAGTGTGATGTCCTTCTCCAGGGACTGGTCCCTCCCGATAACATGTCCAAAGTACATAAGCTGCAGTCTCACCATCCTTAATTCTAAACAGCATTCTGGCTGTCCTTCTTCTGAGACAGATTTGCTCATTCTTCTGGTAGTCCATGGTATATTCAATATTCTACGCCAACACCATAATTCAAAAGCATCAATTCTTGAGTCTTCCTTAATCGTTGTCTAGCTTTCACATGCCTTTGAGGCGATTGAAAAGAACATGGCTTGAGTGAGGGACATCTTAATCTTCAAGGTGACATCCTTGCTTTTTAACACTTTAAAGAGGTCTTTTGCAGCAGATTTGCCCAATGCAATACATTGTTTGATTTTTTTGACTGCTGCTTCCATGAGCATTGATTGTGGATCCAAGTAAAATGAAATCCTTGACAACTTCAATCTTTTCTCCATTTATCATGATGTCGCTAAATAGATAGATTTATGTTCATGTATATATGTGTGTGTTCATGTATATATATTTATATTCATGTATATATATATATACACACACATATATATATGTGTGGGTAAACCAAAAAATCCAAACCCATTGTTGTCGAGTCGATTCAGACTCATAGCAACCCTATAGGACAGAGTAGAACTGCCCCATAGGGTTTCCAAGGAGTGCCTGGTGGATTTGAACTGCCAACCTTTTGTTTGTTTTCCTCTGAACCATTTCATAATGAGTAACATAATTCATGGCTCTTTACTTCTAAGTACTTCAGAGTGTTTTTCCTAAAGAGAAGGGCATTACCTCACTTAATTTCATCAAATTACCAAATTCATGAAATTTGAATTGATAAAATACTACTATCTAATCTGTAGTTGATATTCAAATTTTACTAATTGTCCTCAGGTGGAATGGTAAAATTAGTGAGGAAAATAGCTTAAACCTTTTACTGGTTTTATCAAATATCTACAGTCTTTTCTTTCCACCATTTCAGACATATTATTTTCTCTGACTTTTACCCTAAAATACGATTGTTAACTATCCCAGGACTATTGAACACATCTTCAATATTTGAATAAATATACGAAATTACCTTACAGAAATTTCCACATTGGTCCACATAGCTCCTTTTGAATTTTCAAAGAATTGTGCTTCTGATGTATAACAATCCCTCTACACATGAATATTATATATTATCCCACAGAGTCATCTTGTATTTGCATAATAGAAATGTCAATAATACCAAAGTGCAGGTTAAAGACATTTCATCAGTATCAAAATAAAAGAGAAATACTTCCTCGTGAAATCTGAAAATCAGAGTCTTATTTGAAAATGATAAAACTGTGAGCTTCCAGGTAAGCCAAACCTGCAAATGTAAGTCTATTTTTATTCTGCTACTAAGCAGAGAAAACCTTCCCATTTTGTCTTGATAAAGGGAGCAACAGCTATTACAGGAGGAAGTGAGGAATATTTTGTTCAAGAAGGGCTTTTAGGTTAACCTGTATGATGAACTAAACAGCGACATACACTCTGGAGACAGGTGTTTTGTTTACTATGTAATTAATTTAAATAAACTAAATACTTAATTGGCTATCTGGGAAAAAGAGTTAGCACTCCTACAGGTAAAATATATTATGCTGAGCCTACATGACCTCACTATTTTCATTAATTTACTTTAAATTAACTCCTTGTCTACATGTTCATTGCATTTTTAGTGCATTTAAATTCCTCACCATTAAACTTGTTACTCAGTCCATAAAATTGGTTTATAATTCTTCTTTATTCTGAGAATCCAGTCATTAGGAAGAATAGAAAATTTTTAAATTCTAAATAATCTGCAAAGCCATTTATGTCTCCCCATTCCTAATGATACTTGTATAAATAAAATCCTCATTATTCCTTAAATAGAAAAAAATTCTTGCTTTCAGATCGTTGTTGTTAGTGGCCTTTGAGTTGGTGCCAAGTCATAGTGACCATATGTATAACAGAACAAAACATCAATTGGTCCTGTGCCATCTTCACAATCCTTGGTACGTTTGAGCCCATTTTTTCAGCCACTTTGTCAATTTATCTAATTGAAGGTCTCTGTATTTTTTGCTGACCCCCTACTTTACTAAACATGATATTCATCTCCATCTGCTGGTCCCTTCTAATGACATGTCCAAAGTAAGCGAGCCAAAGTCTCACCATCCTCACTTCTAAGGAGCTCCAGAATTCTTCCAGACTAGCCTCCTCCATTCAGTCATCCCCGATAATTCCATAGTGAAATTTATAAAGTAAAGATTAATCTGTCTTTTTTTCTGATTAAAAACATATAAAAGCTTCCCTCAGCATGGCAATTGTAATCTGTCCCCCACTTGCCTTCCTACCATAATGTATTTTCTCTCCGCACCTCTATATGTAACCACACTGAACACATCCCCTAAATGCAAATGACAGTACCATGGTTTATTTCATTGCTTTTCATGTTAGTTGTTTGTTGTTTGTGTGATGTCTCCATAAGAATTCTATCCATCCACACCCTCCACCTACCCACTCAAAATAATGAAAAGAATAGCTTTTAAAGTCATAGACTAGAATCCAAATTCTAGGTAAACTAGTAGACTAGATAGACTTGTAAAAAGGGTGAGATAACTAATATCATGGGATATTCAGCCTAGTGGGAATATGCAGAAAATAAATAAGCAAACAAACAACAAAATTTTCTTGAAGAAATTAAAAAGCAATACAAGAACAAAATGCTAAAATAAATTCACAACTAGAAATCATACAAAAACAACAATTAGAAATTCAAAGGATAAACAACAAGATTTCAGAAATGGACACTGTCATAGATGGGCTGCAGAACAGGTTTGAAATGATGGAACACAAGATCAGCAAAATTGAAGACAAACACTTGGCTACAACTCTGTTTGAGGAAAAATCAGAAAAAAAAAAAAATGAATTAAATTGAAGAAACCCTGAGAATTATAAGATACAATCAAAAGCAAAAAGCTGTGAGTGATTGGAGGTCCAGAACAGAAGAAGAAAACAGAAAACACAGAGAAGATCATTGAAGAATTGCTGACAGAAAACTTCCCAATGTCATGAAAGATGAAAAGCTGACCACCCAACAAGCTCAATAAACCCCATATAGGATAGACACCCAAAGAAAATCACCAAGGCATATCATAATCACACTTGCTAAAACCAAAGAGAAACAAAGAATCCTGAGAGCAGCTCGAGAAAAACAAAAAGTCACATACAGAGGAGAAACAATAAGACTAAGCTCAGATTATTCAGCAGAAACCATGCAGGCA
>NW_004444107.1:2979389-2982604 GCF_000243295.1 Trichechus manatus latirostris | reverse complement strand
AAAAAAAAAAAAGCACTACAAAATGACAGCAATAAACTCACACTTATCAGTAATTACACTGAATGTAAAGGGCCTAAATGCACCCATAAAGAGATGGAGAGTGACATAATGGATAAAAAAAACAGGATCCATCAATATACTGTCTACAAGAGACACACCTTAGAAACAAAGATGTAAATTTATTAAAAATCAAAGGATGGAAAACTATATGAAGCAAACATCCACCAAAAAAGAGCAGGAGTGGCAATACTAATCTCAGATAAAATAGACTTTAAAATAAAATTCACCATAAAAGACAAAGAAGGACGCTCTATAATGATTAATAGGACGAACCATCATGAAGACATAACCATAATAAACATCTACGCACCCAACGACAGGGTTCCAAAATACATAAAACAAACTCTAACAGCTCTGTAAAGAGAAATTCACAGTTCCGTAATAACAGTAGGAGACTTCAACACACCACTCTCAGTAAAGGACAGAATATCTAGAAAGAAACTCAACAAAGATACAGAAGACCTAAAGGGCACAATCAGCCAACTTAACCTCATAGACATATATATAACACTGCACCCTACAGCTGCAAAGTACACATTCTTTTCCAATGCACATGGTACCTTCTCCAGAATAGACCACATCTTAGGCCACAGAGCAATCCTCAACAAGATCCAAAACTTTGAGATAAGACAAAGTATCTTCTCTGACCACAACACCATCAAGGTAGAAATTAACAACAGGAAAAGCAAGGAAAAAAATCAATTACATGGAAACTGAATAACACCTTGGTTACACATCACTGGGTAATAGAAGAAATCAGAGATGGAATCAAAATTTCCTAGAATCAAATGAGAATGAAAACACATCATACCAAAACCTTTGGGACACAGAAAAGGCAGTCTTCAGAGGACATTTTATAGGAATAGATGCACACATAAAAAAAGAAGAAAGGGACAAAATCAAGACATTAACTACGCAACTCGAACAAATAGAAACAGAACAGAAGAAAAACGCCCAAAGCCACTAGAAGAAAGGAAATAAGAAAGATCAGAGCAAAAATAAATGAAATAGAGAATAGAAAAACAATAGAAAGAATCAACAAAACCAAAAGTTGGTTCTTTGAAAGAATCAACAAAATCGACAAACCGCTGGCCAGACTGACAGAGGAAAAATAGGAGAGGACACAAACAACCCAAATAAGAAATGAAATGGGGGACATTACAACAGACTCAAGTGAAATCAAAAAGATTATAACAGAGTATTATGAAAAACTATAATCCCACAAATTTGAAAACCTAGAGAAAATCAATAACATTTCTAGAAACACACTAACTACACAAACTACCACAAAGTGATGTTGAAAATCTGAAGAGACCCATAACAAGAAAGAGATTGAAAAGGTAATAAAAAAAAACTCCCAACAAAAAAAAGCCCTGGCCCAGATGGCTTCACTGGAGAATTCTACCAAACATTTAGAGAAGAGCTTATACCAGTATTACTCAAACTATTTCAGAACATAGAAAAGGAAGGGATACTTCTAAATTCACCTTACGAAGCCAGCATAACACTGATACCAAAAACAGGCAAAGACACCACAAAAAAAGAAAATTACAGACAAATATCTCTCATGAACATAGATGCAAAAATTCTCAACAAAATTCTAGCCATTAGAATTCAGCATCGTATCAAAAAAATAATATACCATGACCAAGTAGGATTCATACTAGGTATGCAAGGATGGTTCAACATTAGAAAATCAATCAACATAATTCACCACATAAATAAAAGGAAGGAAAAGAATCACATGATCATTTCAGTTGATGCAGAAAAGGCATTCTACAAAGTCCAACACCTATTCCTGATAAAAAAAATTCTCAATAAAATACTTATAGAAGGGAAATTTCTCAACATAATGAAGGGCACCTATGCAAAACCAATGGCCAACATCATTCTTAATGGAGAGAGGCCGAAAACATTCCCCTTGAGAACAGGAACAAGACAAGGATGCCCTTTATCTCCACTCCTATTTAACATTGTGCTGGAAGTCCTAGTTAGAGCAATAAGGCAAGAAAAAGAAATAAAGGGCATCCACACTGGTAATGAAGAAGTTAAACTCCCGCTGTTTGTGGATGATATGACACTATACATAGAAAACCCTAAGGACTCCACGGGAAAACTACTGGAACTAATAGAAAGATTCAGCAGAGTAGCAGGATACAAGATAAACATACAAAATTCAGTTGGATACCTATACACCAATAAAGAGAACAATGAAAAGGAAACCTGGAAAACAATACCATTTATAATAGCCCCTAAAAAAATAAAATACTTGGGAATAAATCTGACCAGGGATGTAAAAGACCTATACAAAGAAAACTACAAAACACTATTGCAAGAAACCCAAAAGGATCTACATAAATGGAAAAATATCCCATGCTCCTGGGTAGGTAAACTCAACATTGTGAAAATGACAGTTCTACCCAAAGCAATTTACAAATACAATGCAATCCCGATCCAAATACCAAGAACATTCTTTAAAGAGGTGGAAAAACTAATCATTAACCTTATATGGAAAGGGAAGAAGCCCCAGATAAGTAAAACTCTACTGAAGAAGAAAAACAAGGTAGGAGGATTCTCACTACCTGACGTCAGAACCTACTCTACAGCTATGGTAGTCAAAACAGCCTGGTAGTGGTACAAAGACAGATACACTGACCAATGGAACAGAATTGAGAACCCAGATGTAAATCCATCCACCTACAGTCACCTGGTCTTTGACAAGGGCCCAAAGTCCATCAAATGGGGAAAAGACAGTCTTTTTAACAAATAGTACTGGCAAAACTGTATGTCCATCTGCATAAAAATGAAACAGGACCCATACCTCACTCCATACACAAAAACTAATTCAAAATGGAGCAAAGACCTAAATATAAAGCCAAAAACTATAAAGTTCATAGAAGAAAAAACAGGATCAACACTAGAGGCCTAATACACGGCATTAACAGGATAGAAACCACAATCAACAACACACAGACTCCAGAAGATAAGCTAGATAACTGGGATCTCTAAAAATCAAACACCTATGCTCTTCAAAAGATTCACCAAAAGAATAAAAAGAGAACCTACAGACTGAGAAAAATTTTGCACATTACAAATCAGACAAGGGTCTAATCTCTAAAATCTAGAAGAAAATCCAACACCTCTACAACAAAAAG
>NW_004444107.1:2958969-2977689 GCF_000243295.1 Trichechus manatus latirostris | reverse complement strand
AAAAAAAAATAGGTACTCCAAGGTTGAGAAGGGAGAGGGTTGACATGTTGTGGGGTTGTTAACCAATATTATAAAACAATATGTCTACTGACTATTTAATGAGAGACTATTTGTTCTGTAAACCTTCACCTAAAGTACAATAAAAAAGAAACTAAAAAGCAAGATTCCATAAAAAGAGTTACCAGTTTACTTAGTTTACGTATGATGATGAAAAAGACATTTTCTGTGGAGGTAACATCTAAGTCTTTTAGTTTATAAACTTGTTCACACTAGACTTCTTAACCAAATAAATAATAAAACAGAGAATAAGGAGTACTATGTTAATATGGCAATGATATACTTTGGGGTAAATAAGAGTCAAGGTGCTGTAGGACAATATCCTGAAGATTTTTAGAATCCTTGTGTGTCCCTGAAGGAGCCCTGGTTAAGAGCTAGGTTGCTAACTGAAAAGTCAGTGGTTTGAACCCACCAGAGGCTTCCTGGGAGAAAAGACTTGATGATCCATTCCCATAAACATTATAGCCTAGGAAACCCTAGGGGCAGTTTTACTCTTTTTATAGGGTCACTATGAGATGAAATCAACTTGATGGCACTCAACAACAATAACATGAGTCCCTGGGTAGTAATAATGGTTAACATGCTCAGCTCCCTCCTAAAGGTTGGAAGTCTGAGTCCACCCAGACGCATCTTGGAAGAGAGGCCTGGTGATCTACTTCCAAAAAATCAGCTATTGAAAAACCTTATGAAGCAGTTTTACTCTAACATGTATGGGGTTGCCATGAGTCAGAGTCCACTCCAGGACAACTGGTTGTGGTGGATTGTCTAGTTGAGATGATATACGCAAGTCACACCCTTAAGATTCTTACAGGTCTATGTGTGGAGCTAATAAGTTCTATGCAGTATTATCTCTGTAGTTTGAATTAAAGGTCTTATAGTTATATCCTTTATCTACACCTTACTTGAAGCTATATTTACTATCAGTGCTCTGGATTTGATCTTTATCCAGGAGCCATTTCCTACTTTGAGAGTCTTTTGTTTTTTGGAGAGGTTCTGAAGTAGAAAAAAGTATTATTTTGGAACCCAGGGAGCCCTAAATTCTTTATATTTCCTTTAAATTCTGTCTGAAAACTAAGTTTAAAGAAGCCAGTTGCAACATTCAATCTTTTGCCTGGAATATACTTAGCCAGACCTAAAAATCCATTAGGTTCCCTTTCTATGGTTTCTATTACTATGGGTCATAAT
Organism: Trichechus manatus latirostris; assembly: GCF_000243295.1. Classification (NCBI taxonomy): domain Eukaryota; kingdom Metazoa; phylum Chordata; class Mammalia; order Sirenia; family Trichechidae; genus Trichechus; species Trichechus manatus. The sequence continues at coordinate 2,976,447 of NW_004444107.1, read as the reverse complement.
TTTGACAATTTTCCTCCAGTACGTAACTTGGGTCCTCTTTCCTCCAGTCTCCAATAAGTTTCCCCTTCTCTTTGAGGCTCTTCCATTTCTGCCTACTACCCCTTTCCAAAGCCAATGCCACATATTTAAGGTATTTGCAACGGTCACTATGAGTTGGAATCGACTCAATGGAAATGAGTTTGGTTTTGTTTTTGGTATGGTAGTACCCTGCCTCTATGTAGCAAATGCTGTCTCAGTTGTCTGCTGCTACTATATCTCATGATACTGTGGGTCGTCTGGGGCTCAGCTGGGCAATTCCTTTACAAGGTGTTCTTGACATCTCTCATGTTGAGTAAGATTGAGACTGGCATTGTAGCTGATGTTGGATGTCTTGCACTTCTTCAAGTAACCTCTTTCCCCCGGAGTGTCTCATTCTCCATGGCGTCTCTGCATGGCTTCGGTCTCCCTAAAGAAGCCTGGAATTCATCTAAAGTGAGTCAGGACTACATGAGAGAGCATTCTTAGAGTAAGTATTGTCAAAAAGAATCAAGTTTCCAGGACAATTAAGGACTGGACCTGGAACTGGCACAGTATTACTTCTATTGTATGCTATTGTTGTAACAGACTAAAATAGACTAGAATGAATATGGGAGAGGACATAGATTATGAACACTGAGAGGTTCATTGGGGATAAACTAAGTAACAGTCTACTATATTTGCTATTATTATTTATTTTTTCTTAACCTGGGTAGGTTAGAGTTTGAAGATGATTTCAAAAGTTAACTGCCTGGTACTGTACTTTTGAGGCATTTTGAGAGGAAAAAAAAAATATCCTGAAATGAAAGAGAAAAAAAATGATAAAGAAGACAAAAGCAAGGAAAGTTAAAGGTTAAAAATAGTCCTTTGGAGTTGTTGCTGCCAGGGATCAATAAAAAACAAAGATGGCAGGTGTAACCTTCCTTGAGATATATTAGAAGCCTGGAAAAAGTTCACTAGCAAATTTTTAATGCCAAAACTTGTGATACAAGACAATTACTGAGTGGGAGTAGGGTGCTGAATGAAATCAGTAAGGTACAAAAAAGGTAACATTATTGGTACCTTATAGAAAACCATAGAGAATGTTGTTCAGAATACAAATGCTTCAGGAAAGCAAAGCAACACATCATTATCACAAAATGTGAGATACAATTACTGCAGTGTGACTTTTTTATAACCATAACTAGAAATGTCAATGTGAAAATGCTGTGAGTTTCCTGCATGGATAATGAATGATCCTTTAAGTAGTTCAAACTAGTTGTAATATTTTAATTTATTTATTTAGCTGCAGTAGCGTTCAGAGATTGTTATATCTGTAATTGTTAAAAACTTATGTCAAAATATGTCTAGAAACGTACATTTAACTAAAAATAATTTTGTTGATAGAGGTTATAAAAATTATAAGAAGTCTTAAGGTCCCATGAGCAAAATAAAATATTTTTTATAATGCTACACTTAGAACTTCTGTGACAATTCAATTGATTTCTTAGTTTCACAGAGCACTTGCCTTAATACTATGCTTGAGGGAACAGATGTGCTCAAGTATTTTAGTTGAAACACAGGTAAAGTCGAGCGTAATATTTTTCCCCACAATGCTTAATCTGCTTTAAGGTGTTATTGACAACTTAAAAATAACTGATTTTTAAGATAATGCTACTGAATCTATGGACTACAATATTCTTCTGTAATTTAAAATCTTTTGAGAGATATTATTGCTATTCAGAAAGCACTTAATATATTTTGGATAAATAAATGGTATGAAGAAAAATTTTTAAATTATTTTAGTTTTTCTTCTTTGAGAAATATTCAAATAAAAAATACTAGTGTTCTCTACCTCCAATCAGAGAAGTACAGTAGAAGCATGGAAGAAACTACATGTATTATTGTGATTTTCATTTCTATTTAAACTAATTTCAGTCTTTCATGGTTTTAAACATATTATAATCAAAAGTATATATCAAATTATAAAATTTAAAATAAATGTTAAATTACACATCAGATATAGAAAATTTAAAGTAACTACTTCAATGTATTTGTGGTTACTTTATATATACGTATATATTTTTTATTGATTAGAATGTGATTATTTTAAGCAAAATGATTTAAGGTAGGAGATAACACGCAGGAAAAATAAATATGGTGAATTAGTTAGGTAAGCGACAACATTGGAGAACTTATTGCAAAATAGTTTTAATTCTGTTAAAAAATAGAAATTTTGGAAGTACTAAGTTTTCAAAATTAGTATCAAAATGTAACTTGTGAAATTCTATCTGCAATGCCAAATGTCTGGGTGAAAATAGATGATTCTCGGCCTCTGGAACTATACAAATTTAAACTACAATTTTAAAATTAGAGATCTAAAATTTCATAAATTCTTCAGGACTATTCACAGGTGAAGTATAATTTTTATTTTACATTTATAGTCTATATGGATGAAATTATCATGAAATCTCACTAATCTAGGAATGTGAATTGCGGTTGACTAAAATTATTCATTTAATTGAATGTTAACTTCTGTATCTGATGAAATTTCCAATGACCATGTTTCACCTTCATAGCCAGTCCACAGCATACGAACTCCCTCAGAAATTTTCTATTTTACTGATATTATTTTCTTTACTGTATTGCCTTACCAGCGTAGATTTTCAACCCATGAATCAACCATCAATTTAATGTTCAATATATAAAACAATTAACCAAAAAGATTTCAAATTATCCCTCAGACTGACTGCAGCTAATCAGAATAAACCCAGGAAAAGATATATATATATATATATATGTGTGTGTGTGTGTGTGTGTGTATATATATACACACACACATATGAATCTCATTTACAAAGATTTTGGAGCCCTGGTTGCACAGTGGTTAAGAGCTTGGCTGCTAATCAAAAAGTTGGCAGTTCAAATACACTGGCCACTCCTTGGAAATCCTATGGGGGCAGTTCTACTCTGTCCTATATGGTTGCTATGAGTCGGAATCGACTCAACAGCAATCGGTTTGGTTTTGGTTTGGTACACAGATTTTACACTTTAATTATTTATATATTTTTACAACTCATGAGTTAACTATGGCAGACATCATAATCTCACATTTAAAATGGAGACTAAATAGAGTAGCATAGAGTAGTGTATCCGAACTAGCAGAATAAATAACAAAAGACTTTCCCCAACTCTCCATATAGATAGAAGCCTAGAAGTTTTAAGTATTTGAGAAATGTCAGTATTTTTAAGACAAAACTCAACTGCAAATAAGGAAATGAGCAGTAGTTCTGGAAAAAAAAAAAGATCAATAAAATAAAACAGAGTTCCTTAAAAATATTATTTTCAATTTTTAGACATAAAAATATCAATATGGTTCTGAATCTCTTTCTAAGTTAGATTGAATCTCAGTTGCATTTTCTTCAACCTAGAAGAAAATACATGTTGATAATAGTGGAAAAAACAAGGCATTTTGGGATTCTGGAAAAAAAAAAAAGAAATGAAAATGATTTAAGGATAACTTTTAATTACACCTAGATAGGTCTTGGTGATTTCTAATTTTCAGTTCTTCATTCCTGCTTTGAAATTGTAGTGCTGCTTTTGGCTGTAAATCTTTAGTCAGACAGGCAACAGTCTCTCTCTGCTTTCTGTCTTTACCTTTGCTTAAGGGCAGATGTTACCCAGGATGTGTATTACCAAAAACAAAAAAAGTAACAGAAGGTATTATGTTATAAAATTTAGGTTTACAGCAGCATTATACTTACTCTGAGCAAAACTTTGAAAATCAGGATCAAAATAGCCTATTTACATAAAAATGATTAAGGTATAAAATATCTGAAAACTAACTTTAAGTTGCATGCAAATTATGCTAAACTAAAAAAGAACCTGTAATTTTTAAAAAATTAAACCTGAATTTGCTCATTACAATATAAAGAATTAAGTTAAATTTAGGTTATATTTGTTCTACAACTACAGAAACTTCAGGAGCAAAAACCAAAGACATTTACTTTTTGTCAAATGAGTGAACAGCAGTGCTTAAGCTAATATATTTTCATTGTAACTTCTTTTCTAGTCACCCAAAGAGAAACAAAATATATATGTAAAATAAAATATGCATCTAAATGCCTCAAATAAAATAGATTCACAATTACCTTCTGAAATGTTTTGGGCTTTTAAAAATATTTCAAATTATTATTTTTTCTTTCTTTTAACCAACATGCATTTGATAGATCAGCTAACAGGCTCTTTAATATGGTAGACTGCCATGGTTCAATCAAGGCTTCAGCATTTTTTTTTTTTTTTTTTGGTAAATCTTTTACTCTGTCTTCCCTTCTATGTCAGTGTCAGCCTCAGGCTGGCAGTAAAATGATTACAGCATTTCACATCAATATATAGTAATTTCCAGAGGAAAAACCAACATCTCTTGCAGGATTCTTGACCAGAGTGATGCCATGCCTTGGTCTCTTTATCTTGGCTCTTTGAATAAATTACTCACAAACACATGGATTACCATAAGGGGGAGGGGGGCTGGGTAATGCCCTACAATGTAATAAAACGATAACCTTTGGAGAAATCTTTTAAAAAAATTAAATATGCTTTATTTTTTGTAGCAATTTTAAGTGAGATGTCTTTTTTATTGGACAAAAGTTAACATGTAAATTTATAGGTTCTGGGCTTTAATTAAATACCAAATACAGTAAAGTCAAATAAAGGTATATTCTCTAGAGAATCAATGCCCCAGATAGAGAAGGCACCAGTATGACATTTAAAGACATGCTGTTGAATGGACTTAGCACCCTTGTCAAGATCAGTTGACCATAGATGTGTGGGTTCATTTCTGGACTCTTAATTCTATTCCATTGGTCTTTGTGTCTGTTGTTATACCAGTACCAGGCTGTTTTGATTACTGTGGTTGCATAGTATATTTCAAAATCAGGAAGTCTGAGTCCTCCTACTTTGTTCTTCTCTTTCAACATTGGTTGAGCTATTCCGGGCCTCTTACCATTCATATAAAGTTGAGAATTGGTTTTTCTATGTCTGTAAAGAAGGCTATTGGAATTTTGATCAAGACTGCATTTAATTTATAGATTGCTTTAGGTACTATTGACATCTTAACAATGTTATGTCTTCCAGTTCATGAATATGGAACATCTTTCCATTTATTTAAGTCTTCTTTAATCTCTTTCAGCAATGTTTTATACTTTTCATTGTATAAGTCCTTCATGTCCCTGGTTAGATTTATTTCTAGGTATTTTATTCTCTTAGATGCTATTGTAAGGTGGACGTGTTTCTCTAATTTCCCTTGCAGATTTCTCATTGTTGATGTATAGAAGCCCAACTGATTTTGGTTTGTTGACCTTGTACCCTGCAACTTTGGTAAATTCCTCCAGTAGCTCTAGAAGTTTCTTGAGGATTCTTTGAGATTTTCTATCTGTAGGGCCGTATCATCTGTGAATAGAGATAATTTTACTTCTTCTTTTCCAATTTGGATATCTTTTATTTATTATCCTTGTCTTATTGCTCCGGCTAGGACTTCCAATACAATATTGAATACAAGTGGTGAGAGCGGGCACTCTTGTGTTGTTCCCAGTTTCAAGGGGAAAGCTGTCAGTCTTTCTCCATTAAGTATAATGTTGGCTGTTGGCTTTTCATATATGCCCTGAATCATATTAAGGAAGTTCCCTTCTATTCCAATCTTCTTTAGAGTTTTCATTAAGAAACTCTTGATACCTATTATGCATACATTTTTTTAGCTTCACTCAATAGGTTGGGGATTTAATTTCAAGAATGGTTTGTAAAGAATTCTTCCCTGTGTCTTGTGGTCACACTAAAATATCCAATGCTTATATTCTCTGAAAAATTTGGGAAATGTCTTCTCCTCTTCAATCCTTTATTACTTCTCTTCCAGGTTCCCCTTGATCATGTGTGAATGGTTTGATAGAAAAGTGTTCCACTAGCTTTGAGCCAAGCTTGTTGTGTGATGAGGAATCAGCTCTGACTCATAGCAACCCTATAGGTCAGAATTGAATTGCCCCATTAGGTTTCCTAGGTTGTAATCTCTCAGGTAACAGCCAAGTGTTTAACCATTGTGCCCCCAGGGCTCCTTTGGAGCCAAATTTAAGCATCAATAATTTTGCTTAGACCAAATTCTCTGTATCTACAAGGAAGCCATCCTACTCCACTCCCCAATACGGGGCACTCTGATCAAGAACTCTGAAAGCTAGGGTTGTGACATTTTCAGAAACCCATGGTTGTTCCTGCCCTGGGCTATTTTATGCTTGGTATCCTAGAACTAGGAGCCCTGGTGGCACAGTGTTTAAAAGCTCAGCTGTTAATCTTAAGGTTGGCAGTTTGAATCCATCAGCTGCTCCTTGGAAACCCTATGTGGCAGTTATACTCTGTCCTATATGGTCTCTATGAGTTGCAATCAACTCAGCGGCAACAAGTTTGGTTTTAGTTTTAGTTACCCAATGTCTTAGGCTTCTAGTACTGCTCTAACAGTAATACCACAAGTGGATGGCTTTAACAAAGAGAAATTTATTTTCTCACAGTGTGGTAGCCTACAAGTCCAAATTCAGGGTGTCAGCTCCAGGGAAAGGCTTTCTCTGTCAGCTCTGGAGGAAGGTCATTGTCCTCAGTCTTTCCTTGGTCTGGGAGCTTCTCTGTGCAAGAACCTCAGGTCCAAAGGACACACTTTACTCCTGGCACAGGTTTTCATATGTCTCTGCTCACATCTCTCTTCTATATCTCAAAAGATATTGGCTTAAGACACTATCTAAACTTGTATGCCTCATCAATATAACTGCTGCTAATCCATCTTATTAGGTCATAGTGATTGAATTTACAACACATAAGGAAATCACATCATGTTACAAAATGGTACACAATTATACAATACTAGGAATCATGACCCAGCCAAGTTGACAGATATTTTTGGGGGACACAATTCAATCCATGACACCCAGGAACTCATTTCCTTCTTCTTCTGAGTCAACTACAGATTCATTACTTGATGATTGTAACTCTCCTCAAAAATCTAGTGATTTTAGATAATGAAAAATAACATCAGTGCCTCTTAGATGTAAGAAGAGTTCAACGTTAGGAGGAAAAATAATTTCTTTCTAAGGGATAGAAAAATAATTATAGTTTCACATTTCTTTTTCCAATTTCTTGCTGCAGAGACAATGGAAATTAATATCCCTATTGATTATACAGTCATAATTTAAATATTTTAAAAGAATGTGTTTACTAATTAAGCTTTTATACCATGCGTGAACATACATTCAATAACTACCTTTGAAGAGTGAACATTAATTCGAAGTCTGTTTTATAACGCCAAATAAGCTTATGTTAGTTACCAAACTTTTTGGTTCCCCTAAGCAATATTGTATTTAATATCTAATTATTCTTTAATGAAGTCATATAACATGTTTCCCACTGTGTATAGGTTATAACATCTGATCTTTAACAATAGATACAACATCTGGCTGTTTAGTTATATAGCATGACAATATCTATAATATAGTTCTGATTTATATGCCAATAAAAACATTTAAAATCATATAAATGAATGAAAACAAATTTAATACCTGGGGTTATAAAACTAAAGCTACATCTGCAATCAATTTTTTTCAGTATTCATGTAAGCAAAATGTTACCAGTGTTTATCTTAAAAAATTCCAATATTATTTATGTTGTGAATTTTTGAAATATAATTTTAAACATAATCATGGACCTTTACTTGCAATGAATCATACTTTTTGTTAGTGTGAATGTATGTTTTCTTTTTCAAAGGGGCCATAACTAAAAATTACAGTATATTCAATCTATGTTTTGTTCCATACCTTCTTCTCAATTAAAAAATATTAAGAGACTACAACCACCATTTGTTGTTTGGTGAAAACAAATCAGGTAAAATAAAAGAAGACCAAGTAAAATCTATCCATTTTACTTACCTTTCAGATTTGTTCTCTGTTACAAAACTGAAGCATGTTTCAAATAATGTAAACAAAAGTAATTTCACTTTCAGATACCGTAATTGGAGCTATTTTCTTGAACTCCTTATTATGTTTGTTAACTATGGTCTCCTTAAATTTGTGTGGTTAACAAGTCAGATTGATGAAATACTATCCATGCAAGCATTTTCACACAGTTTTCCTCTTTGCTTAGGATAACTTACCAGCTGACTGAGGGGTCAAATTGTGTGTTTACAGAATAAACAGAAACTTCACATGTATTCATATCAACTCCCCTCCCTTGAAGCAGAGTCAAATTCTAAAGAAATTCCAGCTCTAAATCTGAGATACATCTACTGGTCACATCCTGGCTGGAGGAAAGAAGAATGAAGAAAACCAAAGATACAAGGGAAAGATTAGTCCAAAGGACTAATGTACCACAATTACCACAACCTCCAACAGACTGAGCCCAGAATAACTAGATGGTACCCAGCTACCACTGCCAAATGCTCTGGCAGGTATTACAATAGAGTTTCCAGGACAGAGCAGTAGACAAAAGTAGAATAAACTTCAAATCCACAAAAAAAAAAAAAAGAAGAGAGAGAGAGAGAGACTGGAGAAACTCCAAGAGTGTAGCCCCAGGAGACCGTTTTAACTCAGTACTAAAGTCACTTCTCAGGTTCATCCTTCAGCCAAAGATTAAACAGGTCTATAGGGCAAACAATAATACGTGTAGGGAGAGTGCTTCATAGTTCAATCATGTATATAAGACTAAATGGGCACACAAGCCCGAAAGCAAAGAGGAGAGGGCAAGAAGGGACATGAAAACTGGATGAACGGAAACAGGGGACCTGGGATGTAGAAGAGGAGAGTGTTGACACATAAAGGGGTTGACAACCAATGCTACAAAATAATTTGTGTATTAATTGTTTAATGAGAAACTAATTTATTCTGTAAACTGTCAACTAAAGCACATTAAAAAAATTTTTCTCATGCAGGTATTTCCATAAAACAATGATTCATGTGAAGTCATATGTATATGATGTACAGTTAAACTATTCATAGAAAGACCATAATGACTGCATTTATTTCAACTAGAAATAGCTTTTTCAGACATTAAATTTAAATTCTCTCTACATGCTCTCAAGGGAAAGTTTAGAAACTATAAGTTACTTTCTATTCAATTTCATAGTATGTTTCTGGTAAAATTCTGAAATTTGAAATTATAGTCTAACCAATCAGGCAACATAATATTCTTGTCAATAGCTTAAGTTTTGGACTATTAAAGAAAGTTGTAAAAATTCATGCCTCCTGACTTTGGTGCCTTGGGAAGTCATACAACTACTTTGAACAAACACTTCCCAATCTACATAGTATAAATAATAACAATTATCTTGCAGAACTGTTTTGGAAATAAATTGTATAATATGCTATTGTCTCACATCATAGTTACTCAAGAAATTAAAGCTATTTTTATTTATGTTGGTAATAATAAGTATAGTAATTTCTGTGACTCACTTTCTGGAGGCTAGAGATTATCTAGCAGAGTCAAGTAACCTGCACTGGAAAATCATGTGAGATAAACATTTCATTTTATTGAGAAGCTGAAATAGTAGGTTGTTTATTATAACACCCAGTGAGTGTTAGCCAGCTTAATACAGGCATATATATTTTACATGACTTTAACCTTAAAAGCAAAAACACTGTTCTTGTACATCACTAGTGATTTTATATTCAGAGGTTACTTTCTTAAAATATTCCAGGTTTTATTACATTGACGTTTATAATATGCTGCATAATTATTTTTATTTAGGTTTTATTTCATTCTACCTCCTTTCTTTTTTGTATTTCACCTTACAATTTCCAGGAAATGTGATGTGTGCTGTTACGGATCAGAGCTTCATTTCTTGCTTCACTGGACTCCTATTCTCATCATGCATGGCTGGCCTCAATACATGAATGTGTAACTGTTATGAATGCAGACTGAGTCTGAGTATCATCATGAAAATAGTACTGCTTTATCACTGGCATTTTTTTTCAGCCTTAGAAACAATTTTGATTATTTAGAATCTATCCGATAGGAATTTTATAGAGTTTTTCTCTGAAATTTACAAACTTGTCAACCATACATAAGAAAATATAACCCAAGACAGAAAACACACAAGTTTACTGATTTCTGTAAGTAGTTTATGTCTGAGTGAAATATCTCAAAGAGCTATTGTCATGGATTGAATTGTGTCCCCCCAAAATATGTGTCAACTTGGCTAGGCCATGATTCCCAGTATTGTGTGATTGTCCACCATTTTGTCATCTGATGTGATTATCCTATGTGTTGTAAATCCTACCTCTATGATGTTATTGAGGCAGGATTAGAGGCAGTTATGTTAATGAGACAGGACTCAAACTACAAGATTAGGTTGTGTTTTAAGCCAATCTGTTTTTCCATATAAAAGAGAGAAGCGAACAGGCAGACTTCATATCCCCAAGAAAGTAGTGCCGGGAGCAGAGTGTGTCTTTTGGAGCCGGGGACCCTGCACAGAGAAGCTCCTAGACCAGGGGAAGACTGATGACAAGGACCTTCCCCAGAGCTGACAGAGAATACATTCCCCTGGAGCTGGCATCTTGAATTTGGACTGCTAGCCTACTAGACTGTGAGAAAATAAAGTTCTCCTTGTTAAAGCCATCCACTTGTGGTATTCCTGTTATAGCAGCACTAGATAACTAAAAACAGTTAATAAGAACAGAAATATTAAAGTGAATATAAGACAGAGTCTAAAGTAAAAATTGAAAAAGGATGAGGAGGAAGAAATTAGTGAAACCAAAACATGATGCCCAGAAGTTGTTCTTTATCTATGATGACCTCTACTGCAGCATCCATGGTTTACATTTCTTACGAGAAGTAAGAAAAAACAATTTCATGCTATAATGACAAATAATTTCTGCTGGCTTCAACCAGATTTCTTAAAATCAAGAGAATAAAATATTAAATAAAAAGAGCAAAATCCAGCTTTCACATGATTTTGAACTGTATTTAGATGTTACATGCTCTTAACTATAGTAGTTACCACGGATTAATCTAACCACATATCTGCTTTTATATTTAGCTTTAGTTTGTGCAGTGCAAAAAAAACCAGACACAATAGGAGTGATTTACATAATATATCCAGCATTCATAGTGAATAAGATGGACGCCTTTTGTAAACTTACAGTTACAATGTTTTCTTATGTGGATTGATATTAACTGTTACCAATATCAGTTCTCATTTTCCCGATCAAAACTCATTTTCTGAGATAGGTGCATAAACACAAATGCTCTTTCCAAACATGCTTTGACCGACTGATCATTTTCAGTTTTAGTACTCTTGGACTTTCAGTGAATAGCAGTTAATTTCCTTAGGGCAATGCAACATCCTAATCCAACTTCCCTGGAAAGGACATTGATTGATCTGTGAAACTTGGCCCTTTTCCTTTCTTCAAATTCTCATTGTCCTCAGATCAAGCTCTCAGCTACTTGACAAATAGATTTATGTGATATTTATTAAGGAAGTTTATCTATGCTTTGAATTTATAGACTGTTAGTGTTCTACATGAAAAATCCTGATCCTGGTGAAAATATATAGGAGGGTTGCTAGAGGTGGTGTCTTTGAACGGTGTGGCAAAGAATAAGGGTGAAATTTTAGATAAAATGCCTTCAAAAATACATTATATAGAACATTTGTTCAACACACACACACAAACACACACAAGCTTTTATAAAAGAAAGGAAACCAGATTAGACACGAATGAGAAAATTATAATTTCTCTAGAGTAAGAATCATATTATCTGTGTTCATATTTTCATAGACTGTTTTGCTAACTATAAACAGTTTTGTGACAGCAAGAGAAATATTCAGGAAGAGGGCCAGAGTTTATGGCAATGCATCTATTCTCTTTTCGTATGCTGGGTTTTTATTAATAATATTATACTAGAGCAAACAGCCTTTGCTTCTTTTACTTATTATTTCCATCTGTCAAACCAAGACTCTCTGGGATCAACTGAAGAAAATTATATCAGAGACTTTATATTACATCAATGAGAATTAAATTAGATCAAAGAGGTTGCATATAAATCTCAAGTTATATGTTATATTTTCTAAAATGAAAATCCTTAATTTTATTGTAAAACCCAAACCAAACTAATTGCCATCGAGTTGATTCCTACTCATAACAACCCTATAGGAGAGAATAGAACTGTCCCACATGGTTTACAAGGCTGTAATCTTTACAGAATCAGACTGCCACATCTTTATCCCCTGGAGTGACTGGTGGGTTCAAACCACTGATTTTTCTGTTAACAGTTAAGTGCTTAACCACTGTGCCACCAGGTCTCTTAATTAAGCTACAACAATGTTTTATTTATTCAAAGCTGTTAACACATAATTTATCATAATAAACATCTTAATTAATTGAAATACTACTTTATTGAAGCATAGCCAAATTAGTCTAGTTATTTAAAAAATCTACTTTAGCATAAAACTATATTAGTCAAAACAACATATATTGTTATCTTAATTCATTGTGTGGCCTGCCCCTGAAACCTATCTTTACTTAAGAATATACACACAGTGAGGAATTTATTTGCCTTGTTAACTGTCAGAATAATATTTTTTTAAAACTTCTTGTAATTTGACATTATAAGCCTGTCTAAACTGAAGAACTCAGTTTAGTTAATGAAAATACTCATTAACCTTGAAGAAAGACTACAAGAACATGTTAATAAAAAAAAACTATCAGCTATTTTCATTTGAATAATATGTCTTAGTTAGTATATATTCTAGAATAAATGTAAGTAAATTTGATAACATTTCATCTGAATTGTTAGTTTGACAAGCTTGTCATAATTCTTCTATCACCTGCTCACCTGCTGTTCATTATTGATCTCAGATAGTAAATTATAATTGCTTAGGAGAAATTAGCATTTGGCCATTATTAGCCAAATTAAACTAGATTTAATGTCTCTACTCCCTGAAACTCTCCCATCACCCACAGAAGTTGGCCTTCTACGCCGGACGTGAAAATTGAAGACCTCCTCTTGAGAAGGCCCTTCCTATATCATCTTGTTAATCAGTAATTTCCTCAGACGTTCCGACAGATGGTGCCCCGTGTGAGGGAGCTGTAGACCCCTCGCACTCAATCCCTTCAAGTGGTGAGTATCGGACATCCATTTCAGGCTGCCTTCACAGCCGAGGGCAACGGGGTTTTTCCTCGGGCGGAATTTTCCCAAGTGCTCTCATATCAGGCTGCCTTAGCCCCAGAGCGGTGGGGCTTTCCTGACCGCTCCTGAGGGATTTCAGGCTTCAGGCCAGGAGCTTTTGTTCTCTTCCTTGAGCTTTTCTTTTCCTTTCGTTTCCATTTCCATTTTCACTATGGGGAATTCTCTTTCTCCTGAACAACGTCAGGACAAAACCCAGTTGTTAGGATTGTTAAAGGCCTCTACGCTTAAGGTGTCAGAAGAAGCTCTTACCTAACTTCTGCTTTTAATTGAATCTGCCTGTCCTTGGTATCCCTTGTAGGGAAACCTTGATGTAGAAGCATGGGAACTTATGGTAACATCATTCGTGACATGAACATCTCAGCTTCGGTTCTTACTGCTTGGCATCACTGTCGCCTTGCCCTGCAGCCCTTACAGGCAGCTCCTTCGGCTCCCTCCCTTAGTAAAGAGAATGTCCATAACCCTCCATCTTCTGTACCTCCTGAAGCTGAGTCCCCACAGTATGAGCCAATTATGGAACGATGTTTGCGAGAAGTCTGTGAGAAAGACGGGCTTTCTGTCTTTCCTGTCCTTCGGGGAACAGGACCTCCCCGTCACGGTCACCTTCCTTATGACAACTTTAAGGAACTTTGCAAAAGCATAGCAACTGATGGTTTACAGAGTCCCTTTACAAAAGGAATTGTAGAAGCTATAGCACAAAGTTATGAGATGACCCCCTGGGATTGGAATCTTTTGATGCAAACAGTTTTAACCCCTGCTCAATTTAGTGTAAGGAGTCAAGAGTATAAAGAACATTGTAGCTTTTATGCTATAGACAATCTAAACAATAACATCCCTGTTAATGTTGACATGCTCTTGGGTACTGGGAACTATTCCACTCCCCAGGCTCAGAGTCAAATGAACAGGCAAACATTCAGCCAAGCTTCTGATGTTGCTACCAATGCCTGGAGTAAAATCCCTGATTCCAGGACGCCCACCGGCTCATTCGCTACTATTCGTCAAGCAGCGAATGAACCTTATATTGACTTTATCAATTGTCTCCAAATGGCCATTTCCCGAGAGGTAGATAACCAACAAGCAGCTGAAGTTCTTTGTCTCCAGCTTGCTTATGAAAATGCTAATGCCGACTGTCGGGCTGTTTTAGCTCCTTTAAAGACACAAAATCCTAATCTAGCTGAAATGATTAGAGCATGCCAAAATGTTGGCACAGAAACTCACAAAGCACAAGTACTAGCAGCAGCTCTCCATCCATCCACTGCCACCATCACCTGTTATGGGTGTGGTAAACCAGGACATTTTAAAAAAGACTGTCACAGCTCAAAAAGTAAAAATAGCAATGCTAAGTTCCCAAACCGAAAGCATCTCCACTGTGGCAAAGGTTTTCACTGGGTTAGCCAGTGCAAAAATGAATCTAATAATAATAAGGGCAACTTTAAGTCGGGAAATGGGAGGATGGGTGAGAGCTCTCACACCCCAAAAAATCCAGGGAGCCCCTGAGTGTGGAGTGTGGAAACCACAGCATATACTCCAAACAGCAACGTTTGTGAGTCAATGATTTAAAGGCAGCCATGGAAGGGAGTGCGTGTCTAGATTTACCCCTGGCAGAAGGGGCTGTAATAGATGAGGCAGGAAAAGTTTTTTTTATAGCAACACAGGTTTGGGGATCCCTGCCTCGAGGATATTTGGGACTCCTAATGGGTGGCTCTAGTGTTACATCTCAAGGTCTGACTGTTCATCTTGGTGTAATAGACTCTGATTACGAAGGTCAAATCAAAATTATGGTTTCCAGTCTATCCTACTGGAACATTACTCCTTCCAATAAAATAGCACAATTAATTTTACTTCCTTTTGTGGTCCCCTCCGCTCTTGCTACCCCAAGATGGACTAGAGGTTTTGGTAGCACTGATGCCTTTTGGGTCATTAAGTTACAGTCTTCCCGACCATATCTTAGTGTTCAGGTCAATGATCGCATGTTAAAGGGTTTGTGGATTCTGGAGCAGACGTAACTATCTTCTCCTCTGACTCCTGGCCCTCTTCTTGGCCCAAGAAACAGACCACTGAAACCCTTGCCGGAGTTGGAGGAGCACAGTGTCCTTTTCAAAGTACACTTCCCATTGCTTGCTATAGCCCTGATGGACAGCTTGCTTCTATCTGTCCCTTTATCCTTCTGTTACCTACTATATTATGGGGACGAGATTTACTCTCCCAGTGGAATGTTCAAATTGGCACCCCTCAGGATTTTTCATAGGGGCCACTGCTCAAACAGACCCTCTGTTAAAATTAACCTGGATACCTGGCCCTCCTGTTTGGGTTGAGCAGTGACCCATTAATGAAGAAAAACTAGAACACCTTAAAAGACTTGTCTAGGAACAGTTAGAGGCCGGACACATCCGACCTTCTTGCAGCCCTTGGAACACACCTATTTTCTGTATCCCTAAAAGATACAAAAAATGGAGGCTCCTACATGACTTACGGGCTGTTAATCAATGTCTTGTCCCTATGGGACCTCTTCAACCAGGAGTTCCCAGTCCGGCCTGTATTCCTCAAATATATCATATTATCATTACTGATCTTAAAGATTGTTTTTTTACTATCCCACTCCACCCTAATGACTGTGCTAAATTTGCCTTCTCAGTTCCCTCTGTGAATAATTGTCATCCTATGCAACATTATGAGTGGACTGTTCTCCCACAGGGCATGGTCAATAGTCCAACTATTTGTCAACATTATGTTGATAAGGCTCTTAAGCCAGTCCAAGGGCCCTTTCCCTCATGTCTTACATATCACCATATGGATGACATTCTTCTAGCCCATCCCAAACCAGAACAACTTGATTCACTTCTTGTCTCTGTTCAACAAGTGTTACAAAGTTTTGGCTTACAAATAGCCCCTGAGAATGTTCAGTCTTTCACCCCGTAGCAATATTTGGGATACTATCTTGACACCCATATCGTTGGCCCTAAAACACCAGAAATTATAATTCCCAAGGCTTTAACTCTAAATGACCTCCAAAAAATCCTTGGTCATATTAATTGGCTGCGACCTTCACTCGGTATAACAACTTCTCAACTGACCAACTTATTTGAGACCCTTAAGGGTGACCCCGCTCTAACCTCTATGAGGACACTCTCTCCCCAGGCACGCCATGAATTAATGCCTGTTAACCAAGCCGTTAAAGAAAAATTTTTGACTCGTTTACACATAAATCATCCTGTTTACCTTCTCCTATTAAATACTCCTCATAGTCTTACAGGCGTGCTCTGTCAATTTACTCCTGACTTTGGAGCACTTGAGTGGCTTTTTCTTCCTTATCGCCCTCCGCAACAGTTGTTTACATGCTTCTCTCAGCACATTAACTTACTGATGCAGGGACGCACTCGCTCTCAACAGCTTTTGGGTTCTGACCCTCATTTTATATACTTTGGGGTAACGAAAACAGCTTTTGACCATGCTCTCCTTAATTCTGAAGACCTCCAGATTGCTTTGGCTGATTTTGCTGGACAAATAGTCTTACCCCACTTCAAAGCCACTCTCTACACTACAGCTTCTTCCTTTACAACTTTATACTATGCTCTCTCCTTCACCTCTTGCTAACACTCCTACCGCTTTTGTAGACGGATCAGGAAAAACTGGAAAGGGAGGGGTCACCTGGCAGACTGGAGGTGCTTGGCAGAATTTTATTACACAGAAAGCATCCACTACACAGCGTGCCAAGTTGTCAGCAGCTGTTGCCGCCTTTGAAATTTTTAAATCAATGCCTTTCAATTTAATCGCTGATTCTGCTTACGTTGTTCACACTATTCAACATATTAGCAATGCAACTCTTCGATTTAGTCCCGATTATGAGTTATTTACTTGATTTAAAAAGCTTCAAACCGTGCTTAATAGCTGTAACTCTCCCTTTTTTGTGGTACATGTGCGCTCCCATACATCCTTGCCAGGGCGTCTTTCTGATGGCAATTCTCGCGCCAATTTACTTGCTGGCTCTGCCTTTTCTGTTGCACGAACTTCTCATGATTTCTTTCATCAAAATGCACGGGGACTTCAAAAACAATTTTCTATCTCTCTTACTGAAGCACAACAAATTGTTCGCAACTGTCCTGACTGCCAACCCTTTTCTCCCATGTCCTTTGCTGCTGGCGTCAACCCACGTGGTCTAATAGCCAATCAATTATGGCAAATGGATGTAATACACTATCCTCACTTTGGGAAGCTTAAATATCTCCATGTGTCCATAGATACATGTTCTGGGTTTCTTTATGCTACAGCCCTTTCTGG
>NW_004444107.1:2952613-2958613 GCF_000243295.1 Trichechus manatus latirostris | reverse complement strand
ACAGGTCCTCTATAAAGATCCTCAAAATCCCTCTGTCTGGCAAGGACCTGTAGAATTATTAACCTGGGGGTGAGGGTATGTGGCTGTTTTGTCTCCTACAGGTCCACTTTGGATTCCCGCCTGATTAGTAAAACCATATCATGACCCAGCGACAGCCGCCACCCTTCCGCTGGGAACCGCCACTGCCACCCCTGCTGCAGCTGGGGCCGCCATCCGATCCGACTCCAGAGCCACAACTGACACCATCACCCCTTCCCCTGGGGAAGGACACTGAACAACGGGGATCTACGATACCGCTATGGTTTCTCTCATGACTTTCAATTCTCAACAGTCATCCGATGTCTCTACTCCCTGAAGCTCTCCCATCGCCAACAGAAGTCGGCCTTCTACACCAGACGGGAAAATTGAAGACCTCCTCTTGAGAAGGCCCTTCCTATATCATCTTGTTAATAATCAGTAATTTCCTCAGGCGTTCCGACAGATTTAAAGTGATAGTTACTTATTTATGTATGTATGAATTTATATGTATATAAATATAATAAATGAATTGTGTTTATATTTCTAATTTCCTTATACTAGTACCTTGTATCTTTTCCAGCTCAGATAATAGAGATAATGATTTTAAAACTTCAGGTTGTATGTAGAATATGTAACTCACCTGCATTGGGCCTAAAAATCATAAAGCATTTACTGTGTCTAGCAGGTGTGCAAATTGTACAATGGATGGTAGATGATGGTTTGTTCATAGTTTGTTCACTGTGACAGATAATTTGATAGTGTCAGCTTTTGTAAAATAGCTTTGTTAAAAAACCAATTACCACTCTCACGTTCCATTCTCCCATTGTGAAAAATAATTTTTTTTCTATTCTTCAATGATGCATTTTTATAATTGCTAATTTTTACTTCTTATTGTTTCATTTCACTTTTACAGCTGTAATCTCTGAATAGGCAGACCATTTCCATGAGTTGGTTGGTAATGGGAAATTTGGGGAAAATCTCAGAATACATATTTGTACTGTGACTTTCCCACCTAACTTCAATGAATTAGATCCAGGTGGGTCTTGTCATACTCTCTTCCAGTCTTTTGGAATTACTATTAAGTGATTCTATTTCCCTCCTTGCTATGAGTGGTTAAAAAAACAAAAGTTGAAATTTGGAGTGGCCTTATGTAAAGAAGCGGATAAAGTCAGTCTGCAGAAATACATGAGCAAAATTCAGGTTCAGAAAGAAAAAGAAACATGGCAGAAAGCATATTATTGCCTGGGTTCCTGTATTGTTCTTATTCCCAATTCCAGTTTCCCAAGTGTCTTGCTATATCTCTATTCCTGGGTTCCATGGGTTTCTCTGTATGTATCCTGATCAAAATGCCCCATTTTGGTTTAGTTATCCTCAGTGGTTTTCTCTTATTTGCAACTAGACTCTCACTTATTGCATACCTTGGCCAATGACCTAAGTTCTTAGAGGCAAAACTGATAAACTCTAAGACCTCAAATTGGGATCAGAATTCCAGCTAAGTTTTATTTCATGGTTGACATAGTCTACATCAGCTTATAAACAAATCTTATGACATGATCATAGAAAACCTTTGTGCCTTATTTCTAATTCTTCATTGCTTGGGCCTCAGACTCTATGATTAAAATTAATGAATACTGAAAATATTGGAGTATTTGAAGCATGACAGTTTTTTACACAACTCTAGGCTCCCCCTCCTTTGTTTTTTTTTTTTAAGTAAAATATGTACCCTTCTTTAATCTAAGTTCTGCTCTAAGAAACAACATGATTTTACCCTTTTACTGGCCTTTTCTGATATTTAACATGAAAAATATCTCTACATAGTATAATTGTACTACATTTATGTATATATGTATGCATTTATTTGCTTGGTTGTTTCAGATCTTATATACTAATGTCTTGAATTATGAAAGTATATCATTAAAAAAACCCAGCCACTTACCCTACACTTCCCAATCCTACCAATATAGAAATATCAGTCCTTTGTTCCTTAATTCTTAGCTTTTTTAACTTTAAACAATACATGCATATTTTAATTAGTTCTATAAGCTTTAGATAGACTCTTTTGACTTCCTGTTTTATAAGATGACAGTAGTAGCACCCAATTCTACAAATCAGCTCCGCACTTTCACTTCATTTCCCTGTTTTTGATGGATGTGTTCTATTGATGTTTGTTAGCTCTAGTTGATTTTTAGAATTATTCACGTCCTTTATATCTTTGTTGATCTGTCTAGTTGTTCTATCCATTATTGGATTTAGAGTACTGAAAGCTCCAATTAATATTGTTGAACTTTTTATTTTTTCTTTCATTTCTGTCAGTTTTTGCTTTATGTATTTTGAGGTTTTGTTGTTAGGTAAATATATACTTATAATTGCTTTATCCTCCTGATTTTGTCATTTCTTTCCAACGTATTGTGGGCATTTATATAAAATTCCTCAGTTTTGCGTTCCTCATCTGTAAATGTGAATAATGTTAGAATCCACTTTGCAGAGTCCTTCTGAGGAAAGATTAAGATAACTTATGCAAAGTACTCAACAGAGTAACCTACTTAAAGGAAGCAGAAAGCTTGAGATATTATAATTCAAATAGAGTTATATTTCTATAAATCATTTTATTATTGAAAATTTAAAATATATACAAAAGTGGAGAACACTTTATTATGCATTAAAAAATTTAGAGTAAGGAGAAAGATTAATAAATGTGATTGCATAAAATTACACAGTAAATATCAACATAAGCCAAATAAAAAGACAAATGAGATAATTTATATCAGGGACAAAAATGTAACAATTCTAGTATATAAAAGATAAAAATAGAAGGAAAAGTCTACCAATGCAAAACAAAAAATTGGTCTTGCAATATAAACAGAACAAATGTACTTAAACCACATGAAAAGATGCTAAACTTCTCTTATAATAAGAAAAATACAAATTTAAATTACTAACACTTCCCACCTATCAGATTGACAAACCTCTTAAAAATTTGAAAATGTTCTTGGTTGGCAAGATTATGGAGGATTCTTATATATTGATGATAAGAAAAACAAATAGTACAATCTCCAATAAAAGGGAATTTGAAAATAACTAAAATATTACATATTTACTTACACTTTTTGCCATTCCCTCCAGTGCAACTTAGACTTCTTCCCTCAGTACCATTGGTTCTTGATCACATGCCACCTCTTGAAATTGTTAAATGTTGACCAGTTCTTTTTGGTACAGTGACTCTGTGTATTCCTTCCATCTTCTTTTGATACTTCCTACATTTTTCAATATTCTCCCATAGAATTTTTCAATATTGTAACTTGTGGCTTGAAATTTTTCTTCAGTTCTTTCAGCTTGAGAAATTTTGAGTGTGTTCTTCCCTTTTGGCTTTCTAACTCCAGATTTTGAAATTTTTTATTGAAATTTTCTATTTAGCTCTTACTTCATCACTTCTTCCATTCACTCCAGGAGTTGATGGAATATCAGTTGAGATGTTTCAACAGACAGATGCAGTGCTGGAGGTGCTCATATGTCTAGGTCAAGAAATTTGGAAGACAGCTACCTGACCAACTGACAGGAAGAGATCCATATTTGTGCCCATACCAAAGAAAGGTGATCCAACAGATTGTGGAAATTATCGAACAATATCATTAATATCACACACAAGAAAAATATTGCTGAACGTCATTCAAAGTGGTTGTAGCAGTACAGTGACATGGAACTGCCAGAAATTCAAGCCAGAATCAGAAGAGGACATGAAATGAGGGATATTGTTGATGGCAGATGGATCTTGGCTGAAGGCAGAGACTATGAGAAAGATGTTTATCTGTGTTTTAGTGACTATGCAAAGGCATTAGACAGTGTGGATCATAACAAATTATGGATAACATTGCAAACAATGGGAATTCCAGAACACTTAATTGTGCCCACTCGGAACCTCTGTAGACCAACAGGCAGTCATTCAAATGGAACAAGGGGATACTGTGTGATTTAAAGTCAGGAAAGGTGTGTGGCAGGGTAGTATCCTTTCACCATACTTATTCAATCTGTATGCTGAGAAAATAATCCAATATGCTGGGCTATATGAAGAAGAACGTGGTATCAGGATTGGAGGAAGACTCATTAGCAACCTGTGATATGCAGATGACACAACCTTGCTTGCTGAAAATGAAGAGGACTTGAAGCACTTACTGCTGAAGATCAAAAACCACAGCCTTTAGTATGGATTGTGCCTCAACATAAAGAAAACAAAAATCCTCACAACTGGACTAATAAGCAACATCATGATAAATGGAGAAAAAATTGAAGTTGTCAAGTATTTCATTTTACTGGGATCCATAATGAACGTCCATGGAAGCAACACTCAAGAAATCAAGCAACTTTTTTCATTGGGAAAGTCTGCTGTAAAAGATTTCTTTAAAGTATTAAAAAGCAAAGGTGTCACTTTGAGAACTAACGTGTGACTGACCCAAGTCATGGTATTTTCAGTTACCTCATATGCATGCAAAATCTGGACAATGAATTAAGAAGACTGAAGAAGAATTGATGCCTTTAAATTATGGTGTTGGTGAAGAATATTGAATATACTATGGACTGCCAGAAGAACAAACAAATTTGTCTTGGAAGAAGTACAGTCAGAATGCCCCTTAGAGGCAAGGATGATGAGACTTTGTAGCACTTACTTTGGACAGGTTATCAGGGAAGCTCAGTGCCTGGAGAAGGACATGATGCTTGATAAAGTAGTGGGTCAGTGAAAAAGAGGAAGACCCTCGATGAGATGAAGTGACACAGTGGCTGCAACAACAGGCTCAAGCATATCAACGATTGTGGGGATTGTGCAGGACCGGTGGTGTTTCATTCTGTTGTGTTTGGGGTCGCTATGAGTCAGAGTTGACTCAATGACACCTAACGACTACAATCTAGTTTTTGACTCAACAGTCCTATTCAGGAATCTGTCTCAGGCAAAAATATGAAAACACATATGCATAAGTCTTTTGGTAATAGCAAAATAACTGAAGCAAAGTAAATGCCCATCAATAGGCAACTTGTTGAACAAACAATGGCACATCAACAAAATGGAATATGGTGCAGCTATAACAAACAATCAAACAAAAACAAAAGTAGAAATATCTCTATGAACCACTATTAAATGATCTCTGGGTATATTACTAATCGAACAAAACACAGTGGAGAAAAGTATTTATATACTTACTACTACACCTAAGAAAGAGAGAGACACAAACACACACACGTTCATGTATATATGTATGTGTGTATATGTGTGTATGAATAATTTTCTAATAGTGGAGAAATAAAGCTTAATTTAAAAAAAAATGTTACCTATAAGGAGGAAAAGAAGAAGGGTAATGGGACAAGGATGGAAGCAATACTTCTTTGGACTATTGTTTTTTAAACATAATTTAAATTTTTCTTGGCTTTAGAAGTGTAACAGGTATTCTGCACATTTGAAAATGAAAGCTGTTTACAGATTAAATAATTATCCTGCTATCCTGATTTAAGTTAGAAATCTTATAGGCATATACAGAATAAAACACATAAGACAAGATTAATTATAAGAATATTTTCACTATCTTTCTTGTTCTGCTGAGGTTTTTTCTAAATTACTGTACTTATCTTAAAATTTAAGTTCCATGAAAGCTAGAAATAGGTTTAAATTGATGGACTTCTGTATCTGTGTGCATTTTCCAACACCAACACCAAAGATGCTATCAAAAAAATTATTGAACAACCCCGTATTAAACAACCAACAGATAGAGAAGAAGTCACACAGGAAATTAGAAAATACTTAGGGATGAATGAAAATGAAAGCACAATATACCAAAACTTACGGGATGCAGTGAAGGCAGTTCTCAGATAGAAATTTATAGCTGTAATTACTTACCTTAAAAAAAAGAAAAAAGGCAGACTTCCAGCAAGATGGCGCTCTAGGCAGAAACACCACGCCGTCCCTCCACAACAAAGATCCGAAAAACTAAGCCAAAC
>NW_004444107.1:2928522-2944146 GCF_000243295.1 Trichechus manatus latirostris | reverse complement strand
AAAGATCAATAAAATTGACAAACCTTTAGGTAGACTGACAAAGAAAAAAAGAGAGAATACACAAGTAAAATCAGAAATGAAAGTGTGGACATTACCACCAACCTTACTGAAATAAAAAGATCATAAAATAATACTATGAATAATTGTACAGCAACAAATTAAATTACATAGATAAAATGGACAAATTAGTAAGAACCAAACTCTATAGATTAACCCATGAAGAAATAAAAAAATCTCCAATAGACTTATAACAAATGAAGAGAATCAGTAATCATAAACCTCCCAATAAAATAAAACAAGTCCAGGATAAAATGGCTTCACTGGTGAATTTTACCAAACACTAAAAGAAGAATTAAGAATTCCAAAAATTTTACCAAACTTTAAAATAAGAATTAACAATTCCAATCACTTCCAAAAAATAGAAAAGGAGAAAACATTTTCTAACTATTTCTTTGAGTCCAGCATTATCCTAATACCAAAACTAGACAAAAACACCACAAGAAAAGTAATAATAAAAAAACGTACAGACTAATATCCCTTATTGATATAGATGCAAACATCCTCAAGAAAATACATGAAAACTAAATTCAGTAGCATATTAAAAGGATATTCACCATCATCAAGGGAGATTTTTTTCCAAGGAATGCACAAGAGGTTTAGCATAAGAAAATCAGTCAATATAATACATCACAAAAACTTAAGGAAAAGAAACACATTATAATAGCAACTGGTGCAGGAAAGGTGTTTGGCAAAATCCAACACCCTTTTATGATATAAAGAGTCAGCAAAGTAGGAATTAATAAGATATTCCTCAACATGATAAAGGGCATTTATGAAAAACCCACAGCTAACATCATACTTAGTGGTGAAAGACTGAAAGCTTTCACTGTAAGTAAGATCAGTAACACAACAAGGATGCCGACTTTCATCACTGTTATTGAAGATTGTACTGAAAGTCCTAGCCAGAGAAATTAGGCAAGAAAAAGAAATAAAAAGCATGTAAATCAGAAAGAAAGAAGTAAAACTATCTCTATTTGCAGATGATATGATCCTATATATTGAAAATATCAAAGAATCCACAAGAAAGTTACTAGAAGTAATAAATGAATTCAATAAAGCTGCAGAGTACAAGACAAACACAAAAATCAATTGGTTTTCTATATATCAGCTATGAGAAATCTGACAACAAAATTTAAGAAAACAATTCCATTTACAATCACATTTAAAATAATAAAATCTCTACTAATAAATTTAGCCATGGAGGTTAAAAATTTGTACACTGAAAACTATAAAACATTGCTGAAAGAAATTAAAAAAGACCTAAGTAATTGGGAAGACATCCCATACTCATGGATTGGAAGACTTAATATCCTTAAGCTGTTAATACAACCCAAATCAACCTATAGATTCAAAGTGATCCACTTCAAAATTCCAACAGTGTTCTTGGCATAACTGGAAAAGCCAATCCTCAAATTCATAAAGAATTGCAAGAGGCCCCAAAGAGTCAAAGCAATCTTTTTTTTTGTTTGTTTATTGTTGTACTTTAAGTGAAAGTTTACGCTTCAAGTTAGTTTCTTATACAAAAATTTATACATTGTTATGTGACCCTAATTACTCTCCCTATACCTGTGACAGCACTCTCCTCCTTTCCATCCCTGATTTCCTATGTCCATTCAACCAGCTCCTAACCATCTCTGCCTTCTCATCTTACCTCCGGACAGAAGCTGCCCATTTAGTCTCATATATCTACCTGAGCTAAGAAGCACACTCTTCACGAGTATCATTTTATGTCCCACAGTCCAGTACAACCTCTGTCTGAAGAGTTGGTCTCGGAAATTGTTTTAGTTCTGGGCTGATAGAGAATCCAGGGCCATGCTTTCTGGGGTTCCTCCAGTCTCAGTCAGACCATTAAGTCTGGACTTTTTACTAGAATTTGAGTTCTGCACCCCACCTTTCTCCTGATCCATCAGGCACTCTTTGTTGTGTTCCCTGTCAGGGCAGTCATTGGTGGTAGCCAGGCACCATCTAATTCTTCTGGTCTCAGGCTGATGAAGTCTCTGGTTTAAGTGGCCCTTTCTGTCTCTCAGGCTAATAATTTCTTTCTGTCTTTGGTGTTCCTCATTCTCCTTTACTCCAGGTAGTTGGGACCAATTGATGCATCTTAGATGGCTTTTCTTGCAAGCTTTTAAGACCCCAGTCACCACTCACCAAAGTAAGATGCAGAACATTTTCTTAATAAGCTTTGTTATGCCAATTGACCTAGATGTCCCCTGAAACCATGGTCCCCAGACCCCTACACCTGCTACTCTGTCTCTTGAAGTGTTTGAAGGAAACTTCTTAGCTTTGGTGTAGTCCAGTTGTGCTGACTTCCCCTGTAGTATGTGCTGTCCATCCCTTCACCTAAGATAATTCTTATCTACTATCTAGTTACTGAATAACCCTCACCCTCCCTCCTCACCCTCGTAACCAACAAAGAATGTTTTCTTCTGTGTTTAAACCTTTTCTTGAGTTCTTATAATAGTGGACTTATACACTATTTGTCCTTCTGTGACTGACTAAATTCACTCAGCATAATGCCCTCCAATTCCTCCATGTTATACAATGTTTCACGGCTTCATTGTTCTTCTTTATAGTTGCATAGTATTCCGTTGTGTGGATATACCATGATTTATTTATCCATTCATTCGTTAATGGGCACCTAGTTGTTTCCATCTTTTTGTTATTGTGAACAGTGCTACAGTGAACATGGGTATGCATATTTGTATTCATGTGATGGCTCTTATTTCTCTAGGATATATTCCAAGGAGCGGGATTGCCGGATCATATGGTACTTCTTTTTCTAGCTTTTTAAGGAAGCACCAAATCGATTTCCAACGTGGTTGTACCATTTTACATTTCCACCAACACTGTATAAGTGTTCCAGTCTCTCCTCAACCTCTCTCGCATTTATCATTTTGTGTTTTTGGGATTAATGCTAGCCTTGTTGGGATGAAAGGGTATCTCAGTGTAGTTTTGATCTACATTTCTCTAATGGTTAATGATCATGAACATTTCTTCATGTATCTGTGGGCAGCCTGCAAATCTTCTTTGGCAAAGTGCCTGTTCATATCCTCGCCCATGTTTTAATTGAGTTGTCTTTTTGTTGTTGAGGTTTTGCAGTATCTTGTAGATTTTAGAGAGTAGACGCTGATCGGATTTGTTGTAGCCAAAAATTTTATCCCAGTCTGTAGGTTGTCTTTTTACTCTTTTGGTGAAGTCTTTTGATGAGCATAAGTGTTTGATTTTTAGGGCTCCCAGTTATCTAGTCTCTCTTCTGGTGCTTGTGCACTGTTACATATGGTTCGTATTCTGTTTATGCCATGTATTAGGGCTCCTAGCATTGTTGTTATTTTTTCTTTCATGATCTTCATCATTTTCCAATTTATATTTAAGTCTTTGATACATTTTGAGTTAGTTTTTGTCCATGGTGTGAGGTATGGGTCTTGTTTCAGTTTTCTGCAGATGGCTATCCAGTTATGCCATCACCATTTGTTAAAGAGACTGTCTTTTCCCCAGTTAACAGACTTTGGGCCTTTGTCAAATATCAGCTGCTCATAGGTGGATGGATTTATATCTGGATCTCAATTCTGTTTTTTTTTTGGTCTATGTATCTTTGTTGTACCAGTATCAGGCTATTTTGACTACCATGGAAGTATAATAGGTTCTAAAATCAGATATTGTGAGGCCTCTCACTTTGTTCTTCTTCTTGAGTAATGCTTTACTTATCTGGGGCTCTTCCGTTTCCATATGAAGTCAATGATTTGTTTCTTCATCTCATTAAAAAATGCCATTGGAATTTGGATCAGGATTGCATTGTATCTGTAGATCACTTTGGGTAGAATTGATATTTTCACAATATTGAGTCTACCTATCCATGAGCAAAGTATATTTTTCCACTTATGCAGGTATTTTTTGGTTTCTTGCAGTAGTGTCTTGTAGTTTTCATTGTATAGGTCTTTTACATCTCTGGTTAGATTTATTCTTACGTATTTTATCTTCTTGGGGCTATTATAAATGGTATTGATTTAGTGATTTTCTCTTCGAAGTTCTTTTTGTTGGTGTAAAGGAATCCAACTGATTTTTGTATGTTTATCTTGTATCCTAAAACTTTGCTGAAATCTTCTATTAGTTCCAGTAGTTTTCTTGTGGATTCTCTGGGGTTTTCTGTGTATAAGATCATATCATCTGCAAACAGAGCTACT
This sequence comes from Trichechus manatus latirostris, assembly GCF_000243295.1. Taxonomy (NCBI): domain Eukaryota; kingdom Metazoa; phylum Chordata; class Mammalia; order Sirenia; family Trichechidae; genus Trichechus; species Trichechus manatus. The sequence continues at coordinate 2,939,905 of NW_004444107.1, read as the reverse complement.
TTGACTTCTTCCCTACCAATCTGGATGTCCTTTATTTCTTTTTCTAGCTTAATTGCTCTGGCTAGGACCTCCAGCACAATGTTGAATAAGAGTGGTGATAAAGAGCATCCTTGTTTGTTTCCCATTCTCAATGGGAAAGCTTTCAAAGTCTCTCTCCATTTAAGATGATGTTGGCTGTTGGCTTTGTATAAATGCCCTTAATTATATTGAGGAATTTCCCTTCTATTCCTGTTTTGTTGAGAGTTTTTATCATGAATTGTTGTTAGACTTTGTCAAAAGCCCTTTCTGCATCAATTGATAAGATCATGTGGTTCTTGTCCTTTGTTTGATTAATGTGATGGATTACATTGATTGTTTTTCTAATGTTCAACCATCCCTGCATACCTGGTATAAATCCTACTTGATCATGGTGAATTATTTTTTTGATATGTTGCTGGATTCAATTGGCTAGAATTTTGTTGAGGATTTTTGCATCAACGTTCATAAGGGATATTGGTCTGTGATTTTCTTTTTTTGTGATGTCTTTACCTGGTTTTGGTATCAGGGTTATGTTGGCTTCATAGAACGAGTTTAGGAGTATTCCATCCTTTTCTATGCTCTCAAATACCTTTAGTAGTAGCAGTATTAACTCTTCTCTAAAAATTTGGTAGAATTCTCCATTGAAGCCATCCGGGACAGGGCTTTTTTTGCTGGGAGTTTTTCTATTACCTTTTCCATTTCTTCTTTTGTTATGGGTTTATTTAGTTGTTCTACCTCTGTTTGTGTTAGTTTAGGTAGGTAGTGAATTTCTAGAAATTTGTCCATTTCCTCTAAGTTTTCAAATTTGTTAGAGTACAATTTTTCATAGTATTCTGTTGTGATTCTTTTAATTTCAGTTGAGTCTGTTGTGATATCACCCATCTCGTTTCTTATACAGGTTTTGTGCTTCCTCTCCTGTTTTTCTTTTGTCAGTTTGGCCAGTGGTTTATCAATTTTGTTGATCTTTTCAAAGAACCAGCTTTTGGTCTTGTTAACTCTTTCAATTTTTTTTCTATTCTCTATTTCATTTCATTCTGCTCTAATTCTTACTATTTCCTTTCTTCTGATGCCCGAGGGCTTCTTTTGCTGCTCTCTTTCTACTTGTTCCAGTTGTAGGGTTAATGTTTTGATTATGGCCCTTTCTTCTTTTTGGATGTGTGCATTTATTGCTATAAACTGACCTCTGAGCACTGCTTTTGCTGTGTCTCAAAGGTTCTGGTAGGATGTGTTTTCATTCTCGTTTGATTCTATGAATTTTTTTATTCCATCCTTAATTTCTTCTATAACCCAGTAGTTTTTGAGCAAGGTGTTGTTCAGTTTCCATGTGTTTGATTTTTTTTCCTTGCTTTTTCTGTTATTGATTTCTACTTTTATGGCTTTATGGTCAGAAAAGATGCTTTGTAATATTTCGATGCTTTGGATTTTGTTAAGGCTTGCTTTATGGCCTAATATGTGGTCTGTTCTGGAGAATGTTCCATGTGCATTGGAAAAGAAAGTATACTTGGCTGCTGTTGGGTGGAGTGTTCAGTATATGTCTATAACAAGATGGTTGATTGTAACATTTAGCTCTTCTGTGTCTTTGTTGAGCGTCTTTCTTGATGTTCTGTCCTTCACTGAAAGGGGTGTGTTGAAGTCTCCTACTACTGTTGTGGAGCTTTCTATCTCTCTTTTCAGTGCTGTTAGAGTTTCTTGTATGTATTTGGGAGCGCTGCTGTTGGGTGCATAAATATTTATTATAGTTATGTCCCTCTGGTGTATTGACCCTTTAATCGTTATATAGTGTCTTTCCTTATCCTTTGTGGTGGTTTTTACTTTAAAGTCTATTTTGTCAGAGATTAATATTGTCACTCCTGCTCTTTTTTGAGTGTTGTTTGCTGGATACATTTTTTTCCATTCGTTAAGTTTCAGTTTATTTTTGTTGTCTCTTGTTGGCAGTACATAGACGGATCATGTTTTTTTATTCAATCTGCCACTCTCTTTCCCTTTATTGGTGTATTTAGTCCGTTTACATTCAGCGTAATTATTGATAGGTATGAGTTTAGTGATGTCATTTTGATGTCTTTTTTTGTGTGTTGTTGACAGTTTCTTTTTTCTACTTTTCCATGCTGAGTCGTTTTTCTTTATGTATTTTCTTTTCATCTTTTTCATTGTTGTTTACTTTGTATTTGCTGAGTCTATATTTTTCTTGTTTTTTATTTTGATGTGTAAGATTGTTAGTTTCTTTTGTGGTTACCTTAATATTTACCCCTATTTTTTCTAATTTTATACCAGTCTTTTATTTCCTTATATCACCTTGACTTCTGCTCCATATGAAAAGTCTATGTCTACATTTTTTAATTCCTTCTTTTTTGTTTTAGTGTTGTCATCTTTTACATATTGACATTTGTTTCCCTATTTTCAGTGTTTTAGCTTTGATTTACTTTTGTGACTTCCCTATCTGGATTGATATCTGGTTGCTCTGTCCTGTGTTCTAGTCTTGGGTTGTTATCTGATGTTACTGATTTTCTAACTGGAGGACTCCCTTTAGTATTTCTTTTAATTTTGGTTTTGTGTTTGCAAATTCCCTAAACTTCTGTTTATCTGGAAATGCCCTAATTTTGCAATCATATTTGAGAAACAGTTTTGCTGGATATATATTTCTTGGCTGGCAGTTTTTTTCCTTCAAGGCTTTATAAATGTAATCCCATTGCCTTCTTGCCTGCATGGTTTCTGTTGAGTTGTCCGAGCTTATTCTTGTTCACTCTCCTTTGTAGATGACTTTTCTTGTATGCCTAGCCACTCTTAAAATTCTCTGTCTCTGGTTTTGGTAAGTTTGATTATAATATGTCTTGGTGACTTTCTTTTGGGATCTACCTTATATGGGGTTCGATGAGCATCTTGGATAGATATCCTCTCATGTTTCACAATATCAGGGAAGTTTTCTGCCAACAAATCTTCAAAAATTTTCTCTGTATTTTCTGTTATCTCACCAGTTCTGGTACTCCAGTACTTCTAGGATTTTCCTCTTGATAGAATCCCACATAATTCCTAGGGTTTCTTTTTTTTTTTTTTTTTTTAATTCTTTTATCTGAGTTTTCCTCAGATATGTTGGTGTCAAGTGCTTTATCTTCAATCTCACTAATTCTGACTTCCATTGCCACAATTCTGCTTTTTGGACTTTCTATTGAGTTGTCTAATTCTGAAATTTTCTTGGTAATCTTCTGGGTTTCTGATTGCTGTCTCTCTATGGATTCGTGCAGCCTGTTACATTTGTCATTATGTTCTTCTCTAATCTTTTTAATTTGCTGTATTTCGTGTTCTGCATTTTGATTAATTTCCTTCCTAATCTCTTGAAGAGTTGTGTATATTAATCTTTTGTATTCTGCCTCCAGTAATTTCAAGAAATTTTCTTCTTCTGTAAGATTTTTAGATTATTTTGTGAGTTTGCTGAAGCCAACAGGGAATGCCTCTTTAAGTGATTTGATATTCACTGTTTTCTCTGAGCCATCAATAATTTATTATATTTATTTTATGTTTTCTTACTGTGTCCTAGCTTCTGTTTTGTTTTGATATGCCCCAAAAGGCTGCTAGTGTGAGCTAATTTGATTATTGGCACCTTTGAAGCTCTAGTGTCCTGTCACCAGGTGGTTAGATCTGTTACTAGGTATGTGATCTCAGGAGTCTGCCCACTCCTCCTGTGTGGATTCAGCTCAGGTGTCCAGGTAGTCGGCCACCAAGTGTGTTGTGCAGGCTCTCACCTACAGTCTCAGACAGACAGGCTGATTGGTGTAGGCATAGGCATCTGGCTGCAGGAGGGAGCTCTGAGCAAGGCAGGAGGCTGACAGCCGCCCCCAAGTGTCCAGGAGGAAAGTGTGTCCCTGTTCCCTAGAGTGCGTAGGTGGGTGGGTTTTGCAGCTGGACTATGAACATCCAGTGCTGTTGTCTGTAAGGACTGGGGGGCACTTCTTATTCTTGGGCCTCTGTTGCAGCTGGCTAGGTGGCATGGGTGGAGCCACCAGTCCACAGGTCCCTGATGTGGCTAGGTGAAGACCCTGCTTAATGGGCAGAGCAGTGTCAAATGTCATGAACTTGCCACTTCACAGCTGAACAGTCAAAGTTCTACTTCAGTTATGTACCTTGCTGTACTGTGGTGATGAGGGCCTACGCTGTTGAAATGGGCTCACACAAGTCTATGCAGGTGGAAAGGCACTCAAAGTCCCTGGATCCTTTATGCCTGTGCCTAGACAAAGAAGCTGGGCCTATCCTGAGTTCCTGGCTTAGGGGAGCCAGTAAATTATTATTATTTTGCTTCTTTGTTCATTTGTTCACTCTCCAAGGCTGGGAAAACGTCTCAGGGCACATAATGGGTCTTACTTCCGGCTCAGACAACTCGGCAATTGCTGAAGCTGGTCCAGGACCCAGTGCAGAGCAGAGAGTGGAGAGGTAAATGGGAGAGAGGTTTTCCCTAAAGGGGGTGTTTTTCATCCACATGGTAGGCCTGACACAAGTACTTTTCTTTCACCGATCAAAGGCTGCTTCTCACTGGTTTGGGATGGCCGAGTAGACTCTCTGCCACTGGGTCTCTCCCGATGCTGAAAATGCCTCCCGAGCACTGTTGCTTGCCTGCCTCACTGCTCACCCCCGAGGTGATCAGGCCTGAAGGGCTCAGGCGCTCACCAGGTCAAGTCTGGCAACTTTGCTGCTTTTGAATCTTCTCTCCCTCCCCCTGCCACTCAGTCTGGTTCCTCAACTTTGCCTTTGATGTTCAGGGCTCCTAGATTGTCATATATAAATATATAATCAATTCACCTTTTTTTTGGGTCTTTGTAGTAAGAGGGAACACTGAAAGTGTCTGACTACTCCACCATCTTGGCCCCATCAAAGCAATCTTGAAAATGAAGAACAAAGTAAGAGGACTCACACTTCCCAATTTAAAAGTGTATTACAAAGCTACAGCAGTCAAAGCAATGTGGTACTGGTATATGGATAGCCATATAGACCACTTAAGAGTCCAGAAATAAACTTAAACATCTATGTCTATGGCCAATTGATTTTTGAAAAGAATATGAAATTCATTTAGTGATAAAAAAATGTGTCTTCAACAAATAGTGCTGGGACAACTGGACCTTTCCATCAAAAAAAAAAAAAAAAAAAGTACCCATACCTTACACCATATACAAAAATTAACTCAAAATGGATCACTGACCTAAATATAAGAGCTAAAACAATTAAAATCTTAGAAGAAAATGTAGAGCTAATGTTTCAGGACTTTGTTTTTGGGAATGGATTCTTAGATATAACACCAAAAGCACGAGCAACAAAAGACAAAATAAATTAATTGGACATCATGAAACTTTAAAAAGACATTATCAAGAAAATGAAAAGACAACCTGAAAAAAATGAATAACATATTTGGGAACAATGTGTCTGATAAGAGTTTAATATTCACTATATATATGTATATAACTCCTACAACTCAACAATAAAAAGACAGGCCAATTAAAAAATGAGCAAAGGACTTACATAGACATTTCATTAAAGAATTTATTCAAATGGAAAACAAGCACTAAAAAATGCTCAAGGTCCTCAGTCTTTAAGGAAATGCAAATCAAAACTACAGTGAGATATCACTTCACCCCCACTAGGATGATATTAAAAAATGGAAAAGAACAAATGTTGTTGAGGCTGTGGAGAAATTAGAAACCTCATCCATTGCTGCTAGGATTGTAAAATAATGCGGTCTCTATGGAAAACGGTTTGGTGGTTCTTCAAAAAGTTAAACATAGAACTACTATATGACCCAGCAATTCCACTCCTAGGTATGTATCCAAAAGAATTGAAAGCAGAAACTCAGACACTTGTACACCAGTGTTCACCACAGCATTATTCACAATAGCTAAAAATTAGAAACCCAAGTGTGCATCAACTGATGAATGGATAAACAAAATGTATATACATACAAAGGAATGCTATTTATTCATAAAGAGAAATGAAGTTCTGATATGCGCTGTATGGATGAACCTGAAAACATTGTGCTAAGTGAAATAAATCAGACACAAAAAGACAAATATTGTATGATTCCACTTACATGAAATATCTAAAATAGAAAAATGCATAGAGACAGAAGTAGATTAGTGGTTACCAAGGAATGGGGGCAGGGAGCAATGGGGAGTTAAAAAAAAAAACTGAAATACTTAGGTAACACTGAAAAAATAAGAGCAGAAGCTTTTTAAATAAACCTACAAACTCTAATCAAAAGATGCTTAGAGATGAAAATAAATGTAGAGATGTAATTTGTGCCCATGAGACCAAATATTATAAATCTATCTGGTCAGCTCAGGGAAACTTAGAAAATTAGCAAAATTTCAACCAAAATGGCCATATAATTTTTTTTTTTTAGGATTCAACAACATTTGCACAGAAAATGCGAGAAAAAGTGAAAAAATAATTGAAAAAGTTATTTGATAATATTAATGATAATAAAATATGAAAAAAGTTCTGAAAAGTGAAGAAATTCAGATTACTGCAGTGTCCAATTATATCCCAGTATTTGCCCTGAATGAAAGCCTAATGTAGAAATGTTGCACTTGCAGCACAGTGTTAGAGTGGTATAGTCAACCTCTTTCACTCCCCTCACTCTAGAAGTGATCCAAGTAATACATTAAAGATGTTCCACAAGTATCCGTTATAGATAAGATGATGATATTTATCAAAGTCTAATTAGGGAACTTTTATCTATGCTTCCTAAAACTTAAATAATGTGTTTTTGGAAAGACACTCAGAAACAAGGGTTTCATTTTGAAGACTAGCTGGTCTGAAAATATTTTCCTAATCTTTATCTTTGCCCTTTAGTCATCTTCATATGTTTGAAATCATTAACCTTAAGGCTTTCATTATTTCATACCGTAGCTAAAGAACACTTAATTCTGATAGTAGTGTTAGTCAAATTGGAATATATTTTATTAATAAAAATTAAGGTGCAAATAGCTGGTAACACTTTTTGAAGCTTTATTTGTGTTTGGCATCATCTTAAAGGATTTACATATATTAAACAAATATATTTTCACAATATTTTTTGGAGGAAGAACAATAAATATTCTAGTTACATAATAGGAAATCTGAGAATAAGAAATAACTGACTGGTTAAGGCTGAGACTATATAAGTGGCAATGAATAATCCTCAGTCTTTTCTCCTATAACATTATAACTATATTGGTGAACAAAGAAATCAATCATTTACTGTTTATTAACACACAAAGTGTTCCTAATAGCATAGCAATATAGTATTTCCAAGTTATAAAGAATATTAATGGTCATATAGTCAAAACATTATTTGAGTGCTAAAACTTCATCTTCTTACCTAATGTATTACTATGTCACTGCTAAGTGAAATGAGTCCCACTGCATCTGAGACAACTCTGAGGCCACTAGTAGCATGTGCAGACTGTATGAACAACGTGTCTTTGATTTGAGATTATATACGTCTCCATATAAGTCCAACCATTAGAATTTGTATATCACATAAAAACTCACAGATCATATGTATTCTCTCCTACACAGGAAAGTGAACATCATTATTATATTCCTCTGTGTTTTCCATTTTCTAGTGTAAAGTTTGGTAAGAAGACGGAATGACTGTGGTTAATTTGTTACACACATATAATAAATGAATATGTGTCATAGATTTTATTTAACTCATTAATTATAAGGAAACTAGTAAGATGTTAAAATTCAAAAAGTATTTGAGAAGTTTAATATCTATAAAACCAATTTAATAAGTACATCCTAGGAAAGGATTACTGGGTTGGATGCAATACTGGTTAATGTCAAAATAGGGCCCAAAACCACAGTCTCTGGGGTTATGTGCTCTGCTGTTATTTGTATCTCTATCACACAAAACTCTACAAGTTAACTTCTGTCACAACTGAGATTTAAATTGCCAAGTCAATAAAAGGTGATGCTCAGAACTACACTGGTCAGTAATCTCGTATGCCAAATTTCCAAGCATATGGATAATTTTTCTGACATTAGACTAAACATTTCATGAACTAAACATTCCATGAAACTTCAAGGATCTCACTTCCGTTTGCCCTCCCATCTCTTAATCCTAAATCACTTCATCTCTGAAATCTTACAGTTCAACTTATATGTCAATCAGCCCTTGTGGTTCTATTTTCCTTATTTCTACTAGATTTAAAGTCAGCCTTTATAGAGCATTAAAACCTGCTGTTCATAAGCAGTGTATTAACTTTCTGACTGTAGTTTCTTTTAACCTTACTAAATTGTGGCTCAACACTTCAACCTCATTCTTGCCAGAACCTTCGTCTTCCTTACCCTGTTTCACTATTTACCCTTTTCACCGTTTTCTCTTTTCAACATCAACCAACATATCCCAAATTCTTTTTTTTTAACCTCATCTGCTCCTGGTGGCACAGTGACTAAGAGCTCCGCTGCTAACCAAAAGGCCAGTGGTTCAAATCCACCAGCCAGCTGCTCCTGGAAACTCTATGGGACAGTTCTGCTCTGTCCTATAGAGTCCACATGAGTCAGAACTTACTAGTCGGCAATGAGCTCCTATGTATTTGCAGCTGAAAATTGCCAAAGAAAAAACACATCTCTATGTTGTATTTCTTAATCTTCTCTTCAGTCACAAATCTTCCATTACACGTATTTTTTACTTGTGTCAACAAATGGTTCTGCCTTGTTGTTGGAGATGTTGGATTGAAATGAAGATAATAAATATATTTGGTCAGCACACATGAATGTACAATGTTCTGCATTCCTGGAGAGTCTGACCTAATAAGTCAAACACTTGTTTTATGTTGGAGTGGAGTGTAATGATAAAGTCTGGCTGTATTCTAGCTATTTTCCACTGACTGAAGGAGCAAAAAAACTTTCTAGGAATAGGGGGATGTCAGGAATAGGGTGAAGGCATCAAGTAGTATGGCAAATAGATATGTACTGTCCCAGCAGTGATCTATTTTCATAACACCGTTCTGATTCTACGTTTCCAGCTGTCTACATTGCCATTATTATTTATCAGCACTGACCAAAGACAATCTCAGAAAAGTGTTGATGTTCCTTTGACAGATAACTATAATTCTTCCTTTTCTGAGGTCTTCCTGTAAGTATATTATTCTGTTGTCTACTTTGACAGAATTCAATTGATGTTACAAGTATATCATCTATTTATTGTAGTGAAATGAATTAATGTTAATAATTAATTAATTAATTAAAATTCTAAAAACTGTAAGCATTAAAGTAAAAATTAGACTATTTGATGTTGTGCTTTGCATTTTGGTAAGCACTTAAATCCATCCTCAAACCTTGAAAAATATTATTCCAAGTTGTATATATTTATGTAAGGTTTTAGATATTCCAAGAATAAAACAAGGTAGAAATTAAAAGTGTGGTTATTGATAAACACACTGACAAGCATTTCTTAATACTATGACAGAAATAAATAAATTAAAAATATATATTTAAAATAGTCATGTGAATGTGCATTTCTCAGTAGAAAATAAGTCAGACAAAAAGTCCACTTTTTCAAAATGGAGTGCCTCTTCTTATTTTTCTTAATATCTGAAGAAAAGCACTGAAAAAAATACATTTCATTTTGAATCAAACTTACATTTAAAGTGCTATAAAAATGTATCAACAAATAATAAAGTTGGGAAACATTTTATTGTAACTACAGTTATAAAGCTACTATTTAAATGTACAGAATTTAATTACCTTAAAGTTTGTTTTCATTTCACTGTTAATTTCTTTTGTATCTAGAATTATATGTATTTTTTTATAGATATAAATATGTACCATTAGAATAAATGGTTCTATTAATGCTACTAAGAAGGCTATCGTTACAATAGAGCTAACATTTGAAGTCAGAATGATGGCTAGTCTTTAAGTAAGAAAACTTGCCATAAACAGTATGAATAAACCAAGTTTTCAAATCTTATCATCTTTAATATACTTATGATTTAATTTTCATCAAAATAAGAAGCTTCTGGACAAAGTATAACATCTCTTGTTAGTTCTTAAACTCAGATCGGAGGCCACCAAGCATATCTCCCTTGGTCCAGAAGGCATCTCTGTAATTATGTGATCTATAACCACTGCGATATAATGTGAGAATGTGACATTTTAAACACTTGCTCTGGCACCAGGGATTTTTGCCAGATACAGGACTTGAAAAGATGAAAGTTAAGGAATGGAAGAAAGAAGGAGCAAAGTACAGAAAGTGGTAATAACAGGATCAAACTACAATCTTTTAATATGTGAACTGCATCACCCTTTTCTTTCTAATTCATTTTTCTTTGAAAATAAAAACAGATGACATACTCAAGTTCAGTCAAGTGTGATTATAGTGTCCTGTAAAATTTAAAAAAAAAAGATTTAAGACCAATTTAAATTTAAAGAGTCAAGTGTTCTAGATTTCTTTCTAGTTCTGTATCTTATTTGATGTTAGTACTTCAACTCCCTCTCTCATGAATACGTCAAGTTTAATTTCAAACAATTTTTAAGACTATAGTAAAAACATTGAAATATTTTCAATTTATAAATTAAATAATTATGTTAGGCATATTTTTATAATATCAATGGAAATTGCAATGTCTTTGGCATTGCATATGTAAATATGTATATATTTAAATATTTATACACATAAATTAATTATCTGCTGCTATCAAGTCAGTTCCGACTCAGAGCATCCCCATAGGGTTTCCAAGGCTGTAAATCTCTATGGAAGCAGACTGCCACATCTTTTTCCTGCAGAGCTGCTGGTGGTTTCAAACTGTCAGCCTTCAGTTAGCAGTTAACTGCTTTAACCACCGCACCACCAGGGCTCCTGGTTAAGCATTTGAATGCTAACCAAAAGGTCAGCAAATCGAATCCAAAATCCGCTCCTTGGAAACCCTAGAAGTCTGTTTTATTCTGTCCTATAGGGTCGCTATGAGTCGAAATCAACTCAATGGCAATGGTTTTTTTTGGTTTATTATAAAGTAGTATGTATATATATTATATAAAACATGCATACGTATGTCTGTTTAGATTTATTACCTTTAAGTTGTATGTATGAAATAAATAAGATTTATTACATTTATAATATCAAGTACCTATATTTTAGAAATTATAAGTTATGTTTATATATATAAACTTTATATATAATATATATCAATTAATATTTATATATGTATGCTATATATGGAGCCTTGGTGGTACAGTGGTTAAGAGCTCAGCTGCTGACCAAAGTGTTGGCAATTTAAAACCACCCACTGCTCCTTGGAAACCCTGTGGTGTGGTTCTATTCTGTCCTATAGGGTGACTTTCAGTTGGAATTGACTCTATGGCAATGGGTTTGGTTTTTTGTTTGTTTATGTTAGTATTA
>NW_004444107.1:2923282-2928336 GCF_000243295.1 Trichechus manatus latirostris | reverse complement strand
TGAGTCAATTCCGACTCACAGCGACCATAAAGGACAAAATAGTACTGCCTCATAGTGTTTCCAAGGAGCAGCTGGTGGATCTGAACTGTTGACGTTTTGATTAGCAGTTGAGCTTTTAACCACTGTACCACTGGGGCTCCGTATGTAATATAAAATAATATAATGTAATGTAAAGTAATGCAATGTAACTTAATGCACTGCAACACAGTACAATACAATGTAATCTGTGAAAATATAAAAATATAATACATATACCAAACTAAAAACCAAATCCGTTGCTGTCGACGATTCCTACTCGTAAAAACCAAAAACCAAACTCACTGCCGTGGAGTCAATTCCGACTCATAGCGACCCTATAGGACAGAGTAGAATTGCCCCATAGAGTTTCTAAGGAGTGCCTGGTGGATTCAAACTGCTGACCTTTTGGTTAACAGCTGTAGTACTTAACCACTATGTCACCAGGGTTTCCAATTCATAGTGATCCTATAATATAGAACATACATATGACTGGTTAGATTTACTACTTTTAAGTTGTATGTATAAAATAAATAAGATTTGTTATAAGTCCCTATATTTTAGAAATTCTAAGTTATGTTTTTAGGAGTATAAAAACGCAGAGAGTTAAACAAATTGTATCCCAAAACTGGTCATGTCAATGCAAATTTTAAAACAAAATATGATTTGGGACCATATCAGATTATTGAAATTTTTTAAAATGATAAATCCAGTTAACGTAGCATTAATTAAATCTGCTAAAGATTTTATGTCTTGTTAGTGTTAGTGCAAGCCAATGCAGTGCACTAAGAAGTGACACAGATTATCTGTCTTGTTGGTTATACCTCAGTAGTCCTCCGCTAGCACTGATTAGTTTTTGTCCCTTATTGTCTTCCACAATATAACAGTTTTGCCCTTTGTTTTGCTGGAGGCTCAAGAAAGATACATCTGTGTCACTGGAAAATAATAAGAGCAACAACAATAACAATGGCAGAAATGCCATTCCAACCTTAACTTTTATATTAGCCTTTGCATACCAATTGATAACATTTTGGAGTAGCTTGGTTATAAATTACTTGGACAGCCTGATCATATTAGGGGCAAGGATTCTTTCTAAGAATCATAATGTAGGCAGCACAAGTTTGGAAAGTCCACCGATTTTATATAATTTTCAATTGTGTAATGGACCTAGCAAAACATTAAGTGGAACTACTTAGGAAACATTAGTGTTAACCACAAATTTAGCCAAATTATTTTTTCTACATACAAACAAGATAGGCCTATCAAAATAAAACACGTTTACTTCAGTTTCAATGATATTTTCTATGCCAAAAGACTTAAAATGTCTAAAGTTTCTAATTAAAAACATATTGTTGCAGAGCAGCATATAAAAGGATAGCAAGATACTGAAGATCAAGAGACGATAGAGCTATAAATGACAACATTAAGGTCTTCCTTACATTCTATCAAAGACGTCCAATGAAAGGAAAAACTCAAGAATCAGGGCATAGTCTACACTAGTTTTAGAGCTGAGAAATCTAAAAAGACAAGGATCAAGGAGTATGTAAGGACTTTAGTAACTTCTAGGTCATTGCAGATGCTGTCCAAAAGGTTGGCAATTATGATATATAAAATATACAGGGATTAAGTAACTATAAAGCAGGAACATAGGTATATTTTTTTCCAGAAAAAAATCTATGTTCCGTGCATGTTTCAAGTAACTTAATTTTAAGGGGCATGGTTTTTCTTTGACTCTACCTTGTAGTATAGGAAGTTGGGTTTTGAAAATGTATTTATCTTTAAACAGAGACATTTGCACACTGAGCATTTGCAAATGACATTGAATGGGGTTCCCTTATCCCAGCCCCCGATTCAGTTTGTTGCTCTCTGATTCTCTCTTCACCATATGTTGGGAGTAAAAATGGCTGTTCATAATTTTTGCTTAATTCCTATCAGGCATCCTATTACAAAGGTTTGAGAGGACTTAGATGGGACTGACCACTGGGTTCTGTGGCTATTCTAGAAAACCAGACACAGATTGTGGTTATTCTATGACACTGGTGTGAAACTTGCAACACTAGGCCCCCAGGATCCACCACCTACAGGACACTATTTACATTTGCTCCCACAACAATAATTATTCTCAAAAAGATACCTCAAGGTATTTCTGTTCTAATACCCCAATGTGTTTTACGGTGGGTATAAGAGATTGTCATCTGTGATAGAGAAAATGAAACGTTTTGGTCAAAGGAGGCAACTCTGGCTATCACTGAAAAATAATCTACTGCAGTAAACGGACTATTATTTCTGATGTTTTTTCAGTGTATACAATATCTAATGGCTACAAACTGAGAGTAAAGTTGAATCAAAGTATTTTTTTAACCTTTTTTTTGTCTTTTTTTTATTTTTCTGATACAAAAGAGAGTGATTTACCCGGGATTACAGTTCTAATTCTAAATCATATGTTGCTGTTAGTGGATACTTCAGTTAGACTTTTGCTTTTTGTGCTCACCTTTTTTCAGGGCTGTTATCAGCTTTTGTCTTTTGAGAACAAGAAATCTTAACGCACAAGGTTAAAAACACCTCTTATATGTCTGCTATGGTAAACTATGAAAGTCAATTCTATGTCCATGGTAGGAAAAACAATGCTTTTGGGGTTTAAGAATGTCGTCCCAAAAAGAGTGTTAATAAAATACTTCTGTTACTTCAGATATCTTTTTTATGTAATAATTTATCTCTCAGATCTAGATGTAAAAAAATAGCTTTCTATTCATATAATAGTCATTTCAGCTATTTTGAAGTGATTTATATCATTGTATCAAAATATTCAAAATTTGTCAGACTTAATTCATTTGAGCTCTTTCTCTGAATGATTTAACATCATGTAAACACTTTCCAAAATCTCTCTGGTATATACTGAAGGTAAAGTAGCTATGGAAAAATAATTTCTATTTTCTTCAGTGATGGCATCTATTTCACTGACAAACATAATTTTTCATAATTCTGAGCATTTGTTGTTTTTGTTATTATTATTATTAATGTTCTTACAAAACATATCACAGATGAAAGTTTAGAACTGTGGGTTATGAAAACTAAAAATTCATAAGAAAGTTTACAATCAAATCCTAAAAATTACAGCACATAGTGCTTGGTAGTCTCTGCTAATAGTCCACCTAGGTTATAATCCTGATTTCATTGTTTTCCAGCTGTATATCTTTGAGTAAGTGACTTTTCCTTTCCAAACCTCAGTTTTCTCAAAAGAAGATAAAATGTAATAATAATAGTGTGCATAATAATGGTATTTTTCTTACAAATGTTTTGAGATACTAAATGTAAATTAGTGAGATTTACAACTGTGGCAAATTGTAAGTGTTAAATACAGGTAAACTGTAATAACTGTGGTTGCATTCCACCATCTACTTGACTTGCAGATTCATCCTACCTCCTTTTTCCCCTAAAATGCAGTGCCAAGTTTCTTATTGATAAAAAAAGTGCCCCACGCTAACACCATTTCATTATTGTTATGCATTCTGATGAGTGTGATAGTTCTATCCTTTCTAGTTTTAAGCTAACCACTGCTATTTATATCTTTGGACATTTGTAATGGAGTAATTAATATTTAAACATCCTGAAGTATGTAGTCAATAATATGGTTAATTTTACCAATTCATAGACATAATAACAATGATTTGTTCTCCAAAGTTTTTATTCCTTAATATAGAATTCTTTAGATAAACAAATTATATTTGACTGGAAATTCATAAGTTATATACTTAAGTTTAAATTTATTTTATTTTTCTCTTTTCTGAATCTGGGATATAGACAAATATACACATATGGAATTATAATCACTATTCTTGAAGAATGATTCAAAAGTGGTAGATGAGAGTTCTGGCAAGATGGCACTCTAGGTGAAAGCACCACGCAGTCCCTCCACAGCAAAGATCTGAAAAACTAAGCCAAACAGAGAATGCAACAATCCTGAAACCCTAGAACATCAAATGAAGAGATAAAGAACTCAGCCGAGCACCAAATGGAGTGAGAATACTGACAGAGAATGGAGAGCAAGGAGAGATTCATGCAGAGGTCCCCTACCAGCTAACGCAGCGTGGATCCACCATCTTGGACTCCTATCGGAGACCAGCAAACAGGGGCATGAGAAAGCAGCCTCACGTAGCGTCCAGTGGGAGACAAAACGGCCGCTTAGCTCCACACATAACCATCTCCCCGCTGCATCCTGCCTAACTGCACTGTGCGATTGACATCACACCACCAAGCAGTGCAGGCACGGCCCACTGGAACCTGCCCAGCACTGATTACCGACCCGCCCTGGTGGCTGTAGTGAGTGCCACAAACAACCTGTCCCAGTGGCTCCTCTTCAGCTAGACCTGCCCTGCTGTATCATAGCTGAGTGACTGACCCTGCCAGTTGGAGAAGAAGGCGAAAAGTATTGTGCCCAAAGACGAGTAAACAACAAAGAACACACAGTCTGCCTGCTCAGAGAGAGTCAAATTTTTTTTAAAAAAGGGATGAAACAAACAAATCTACAATCAATAAATGAGAAAAATAACTACTGAATGCCCCGAAGACAGCAGATAATAACAAAACATTTACAAAAACAGGACAGGATGGTTCCGGTAGGCGTCCAAAATAAAACAGCAGATGACTCTGCTCTGGAAGAAAATGTACTAGAACTACCTGATAGGTAATTAAAATCTCTAATAATCAGAATTCTCCAAGAACTGAGGCAAAAAGATGACAAACATGAGGAAAAAATAGACAAATTCATGGAAAATATGGACAAAAAATTGGAAAAATTCAAGAAAATAATGCAGAAACAAAATGCCAAAATAAATTCACAACTAGAGATTATACAAAGACAACAATTAGAAATCCAAAAGATAAACAACAAGATTTCAGAAACGGATGATGTCTTAGAAGGGCTGAGAAGCGGATTTGAAACGGTGGAAGACAGGATCAGTGGAATTGAAGACAAACACTTGGATACAACTCTGTTTCAGGAAAACTCAGAAAAAAGAACAAAGAAAAATGAAGAGACC
>NW_004444107.1:2891796-2917971 GCF_000243295.1 Trichechus manatus latirostris | reverse complement strand
TGTCATAAAATAACATGTGTACTACTGTTTCATGAGAAACTATTTGTTCTGTAAGCCTTCCCCTGAATTACAATAAAATATATTAAAAAAAAGTGGTAAATGAAGTAATCTTTTGAAATATTTTAAATTTGCACCTTTGATAATATAATATGCCCACTCCTCACTTATCAACATGGTTAGGTTCCAAAGCCCAGGTCAGTATATGAAAATCAGTGTTATGCAAAAATGGAGGGTAATCCTATCAGATCACAAAATGGAAGATGGCTGCGTTATTACATAACTTCCAAATTACATCATTACGTAACTGTCAAATCTCATCATTATATAACTGCCAAACCACTGAGAATCATGGGCCAATCAAGTTGACACTTAACCATCACAGCCAGTGTTAATCTTGCCGCACACCTCAGTATTCATTACTGCCACCCTTATGTCATTAATGCTCAAAATAGTCAGATAGTAATTTTTTTTTACTATTGTTATCAATGTGAAATGTCAGATAAGGAGACAGTCGATAAGTGAGGAGTAGGTGTACTTGTTCAAGCATCTATAATTCTGTTCTGTGAATGAAATTGTCATTTTCATAGCTTATTTAGAAATAAATTCCTTTCAATACTGTTTAAACCATAAAAATATTTTAGTAGATGCATTTTCCTATGTAAAAAGTGTTTAAGTTAAGTTTCAGTTATAGCATAATGGAATATATATTAAACAGTTTCAGGGTTTCAAGAGAGAATATTTACTTTTTATTTTCAGATTCACACATTTGGACACACTATTAAATTTTCATAGAAAATCAGTCTGTAAAAATGTTAGTATGAACAAGTACATCTTGTTTAAAAATTATTTTAAAAACAGAAAAATTAAGATTGAGACAAAATTGCTGATGGAGAAGATGTCTACCCATCAACAAACCATTAGCAATTCCATCTTATGTCTACAATAAAACATGTTGTGTAGAAGTGATTGCATTTGTAGTTATTGATACATTTGAATGCAAACTACCCAACCATGAAAAATGAGGTTTCCATTTGCTATAAAAATAAGTTGGGAGGCAATGCTTTGCCGGCAAAGCCATTGGAGCACCTCAGTTCATAACTATTCATGATACCATTAACAGATGTCTCTGCTCACACTGTGAGCTGCCTTGTGATGTTGTATTCAGCATTACTTTATATCTAAAGTGAATGTAGGCGACTTGTTTTAGGATATAATAAAACCTATCCTGATGTAGAGATCCTGTGGGAAATTATACAATAATGTTACCTACATAACTAATTTTCTTCTTATGAAATCATGATTCCCACTATACGTTTAGAGCTATCGAAAGTATTGTTTAACATCACCATTTCCATGTTAATATCTCAGTAAATCACAAAAATGTAATACTTTGGGCAGAAAGTGAGCCATTTCCTTTGGGAACATATATTTTCACTTCTAAATTAAAAGTTGCATGAAGTGACTACTAAGCATGTTGCACGTTGCTTATTGACACTAAAAGTCATTTTTTCTTAAATTAAATATTAAGAAGTTGTCAATCAAATTATTTCAATTTAATTAATTTATCTTTCCTGACTTAGCATCATACTTATCCAATACGATGCTAGTGAACAATACAATATATGCTAAGATAAATCATTAAAAAAATAAATAAAAGATGACTGTTACCTTCGCTAATAATCTATTGGTATATGCTGGTCTAGGAAATATTAAATAATTCTTAAATAATATCTTCAAAGGAATTGCCATGAGTGTGCACACACACAAAACACATTGGTATTATATTTGTGGAAAGCAGAATATGGGGATCAGACAGCAAACTGTTCACATTAACACAAAATGGCAACATTAATAATAATTTTTTAAAACCTTTATTTCAAATCTGAGGTGCAATAATTGGTGAGTTTAGGTAAATCATTTAATTTTGAACCTCTGCTTCCTCGTCTGTAGAATGGAGATAATAATATTCACTGCAAGTGTGGATTAAATAAGGATTATAAAAATTTCCAATTCAATGCCTCACATGTAGCATGTGCTTGAAAGTTGATGGCTATATTTTATAATCGTTAATTATTTGTCTTTGAATTGATCCCTTAGGACATCTAAAATTAAGCACATTCATTAAAATGAAATCTATTAAAAGAGCCATGGAATGTTCCTCAATTGTCATTAAAAACAGCAAATGACAATCACTATTTGGGATTGAGAACTTCTAAGCAATAATCTCAAAAGAAAAAAATTTGGAAAAAGCAAAAACAACTAAACGATGATGTACACAGTCACGTGTCTTCTTATTACTATTTTGCCAAATTATTAGAGCTTTTGGTGCAAATCCAGACAACTTATCCTAAATGCTCTCAGTGATCTGTCATTCTTTATTCACTAAATAATCTTATACAGTTTGAGTCTTTCTTTCTTAATATTGTTGTTCAGCTTGGCATTTGACATTCCTAAGGGTTTTATAATAAGCGACCCTATAGGACAGAAGAACTTCCCCACAGGGTTTCCACGGAGCGGCTGGTGGATTCCAACTGCCAACCTTTTGGTTAGGAGCCAAACACTTAACCACTGTGCCACGAGGGGAGTATCAAAATTAAGCACCGTTAATAAGGAGTATATGATATAGTTGATAAAACAAGATAAGACACGAGGGAGCTTGTGAAGTAATTCCTTAGAAATATGATAGGACCAGAGCAGAGTGTTGTTGAAAGGAACCTACGGTGGTCTACAGGTGAGCTGAGACTTGGGGAATAATCCAGAACCTCGCGTGAATCAGAGCGGGTGCGACCGCAGCAGCCTCAACTGGGAGTGAGGTAAACTCACCATGGTCCAGGGCCGCCAGGAGAAGTCCTCATACGTACCCAGAGAAACAGGGGAAAAGCAGGCGCCCAGTTCGCCCCAGCCCTCCTGGGGCAGGTCGTGAGCTCAAAAAGTTGCACTGGACCGTGCTTACCTGCAGGTTCTTGGATTTATCCCCACGAAGTGCCGCGCAGATGCCCTGTGGTGCCGGAGTTTGGGGTTGCCCAGAGCAGAATTTTATTGAAAGACTCAGAGATGAGAGTGCCTAATTTCAGCTAGGACCGTTCTAGCAGCAGGGGTTCAGGAAGCAGTGATAACGTGTAATGTGAAACAACCCAGCCAGGGAATCTGGGAGGCTTCAGTGAGGATGAGTTGGTTAGATGCGTTTTAAAACAGTCTGGCTGCTACAGTGGATAGACTGGGACAGGGAGAAGGGGTTGCTTCAGCTGTGTTTGTGGACTTGTCCAGCTGTGGTTCTGTGTCCATTGTTAGAGCTGCCCTAGGTGTGAGGGAGTGGGATAGTGGTGGTTTCAATGGTAGAATTCTCACCTTCCATGCAATAAACTCAAGTTCCATTCCCGGCCAACGGACCTCAAGCACAGTCACTATCCATCTGCCAGTGGAGGTTAACTTCTTAAAACAATCATTTTATTTAAGATAAGCATGATGCTAGTGAACAGTAATAAGTCATTCAAGAACATTTTCAGATCATCAGGAGTGCAGTGAACAAAAGCTTCTTGTCTGCTTTGCTTGGTGATGGGCCTGATTAACAGGTGTCAGGAGAGTATGTGACCTTGATCCAGGCTCCAGCCTTTATGGAATGGAGGCAGGAATGATCATTTATAGAGGTAAAGTGAGGCATTATTAAATGGCCATATATATATATATATAATATATATATATATAATATATATATATATAAAATAAGTTTTATACATACAGAATGAGACACATCCTTCTTTAAATATAAAGGGGCAACGGGAAGTTTTTTTTTTTTTTTTTTTTTTAAAGTTTGTATGAAGTGTGAGTCAGCCAAGGGGCCAAAGTGAAAGGCATATAGTAAGGTTGCCTGAGGTTAAAGTAAGGCTTGTCAGCCTGGTTTTCTATAAGTTGAGGTTGTACACTCAAAAGTACTTGACTTGGAGTGATGAAAATGTTTGATAATAGTGATGATGGTTGTACAACATTATGAATGTGATTAATGCCAACTAAACTGTACACTTAAAAATAGTTAAAATGAGAAATGTTGTTATATATATTTTATCACAATAAAATTTAAAAAAATGCTTTACAAATCAAAAATTTTTAGAGATTACAAACCTAAATCATCAACATTGTTTTGTTCATACAATACATGCTTATTACAATGTCTGATTTTTAAAAAATATATGGTAGTGATCTTCTAGGAGCCCTGGTGGCGCTGTGGTTAAGCACTAAGCTGTTAACTGAAAGGTCAGCGGTTCGAACACACCAGGCACTCCTCAGGAGAAAGATGTGGCAGTCTGCTTCCAAAAGATTTACAGCCCTGGAATCTCTATGAGGCAATTCTTCTGTGTCCTATAGGGTTACAATGAGTCAGAACTGACTTGACTGCTCAGGTAGTGATCTTCTGCCACTTAAGAAAGAAAATCCTCTCCATCTAAAGTTAATAGTTTTTTTCCAGTGTAATTTCAGACACAAATATAGGCTAATGGAAAGATTGTTGCACTTAATCCTAAATGACATAATTCAATCAATGCCCAGTGACATCAAAGAGTCTGGAACTTAAGTTTTTAAAAATTTTATAAAAATTAAGTGATTTTTAGATGTTAAATGTTAAGAAGATGCTAATCAAATTATTTAAAATTTAATTAATTTATCTTTCCTGACTTAGTATTTCATTTAAAATGATACCATTAAGGAAAAAAAAAAAAGTAATTCTTCCTAGAGAAATCCCCCATAGTCCAAGCTATCCAAAGTATTTATTTAGATTCCTTCTTGTCATCAACTTATCTTACCTCACCTTCTCAATCCATACTTTCTTATTGCAACCTATATATTTTCTAGGCTAATTAAGTAGCATAAAATTCATTTTATAAAAATAGCTTCTATTCTTTAACAATAAAAATTCTTGAGAGATAATTGGTTACTAAATAGTATTTTAATGTGAAAATATTTTCAACTATTAGAAATTACGTATTTGAAACAGTTAAAATGGCAAATATGAAATGGAAATGTAGGTTATTTGAGCTTCATGTTACTGGATGCTTTGCTGTTTAAAAACATTTTAGAAATATTTATTCATAAAATTTAGAAATTAAAAACAGTAGAAGATCTAATTGATCACTACGTTATGACTATAGTATAAATTTAAGAAAAATATATTAACTTGATGGGGAGTACCAGTGTCCTTGAGAAGACCTGCAGGGGCTATCTTTTGTAGACCAGGGAAAATGGTGGGAGACACCACCCCAGTTTGTGGTAAATCTTGAAAGAAATTTTATATATGAAGGAGAGATACCTCATGTTTTTGAATGGAAATTAAATAAGAGTGAGAGGAAGAAAATGGATGCTGAGAAGTGAAAGGTATGGATTATGCTGGCCATTTGCCTGTTTACTTTCCGATTCGTTTTCCATACTTGCTATCATTCAAATTTCCTGACTCCCATGACAACTGGCTTCTTGCAAGATTCAGCTAGTAGTAGCTCAAGTGACACAACTTCTCCCTTTGTCCCCCCAGCTTTAGGGGTATTAAGAGTATTCTGATGTGCCTAATATCCAGGGGGCTTCAATGTTCTCTCTTGCTTTTCAGCTCTTCTAACACTTTCGTAAGTAAAGCCCATATTGAATTTCTTTCATTGGACCCTCCAGCATGGGCTTTGTTCTACTGCCTGCATCCTAACAAATACAATGATTTATTAGCTAACAACTGATATGGCATTTTTCCACTTTGTAAACAAGTAATTGGAAATCGTCTGATTTGCAAATGCATTTCTTTCACAATAATTCAATCAGTCTCCCAATCTCTGTAATGGATGTCAAACAACTTTACCAAAGCTGATCAAAGAACTATTACTCTTTTTAAATAACCTATTGAACTTTCTTTTAAAGAAATCTTACTGAAGGTGATATACTAAAAAAGAGTGTTGAACATTGAAATATTGTTACTTTGAATACATCTTTGTCAGTGCAGTATTTTTGGATGATTAATTTTATCTTATCATTTCCTTACATTTATTTTTATTAAAATTAAGTCCCAGTAGCTTTTGTTCATTCAAGTTTGGAAGTGTCTGCTCTTTAAACTAATTTGCAAAGTTAATCTGAATTATAAATTAGCCAGCTTTATCAAATTTACTTTCTATAATATAAAGTCTGACTTCACATTTCACTTTAAATAAATATATTAACATATGTAGCCTTAAAAAGCACAACACGTCTGAATAAAACAAGGGTTTGGTATGACAAATCCCATTTTTTATATGATGCTTAAAGGTTGTTAATTTAGTATCTTGGAATTTTTAATAATAATTACCATTCTAATGGCTCTGTTAAAATCAGTACTCAATTTTTTATCAACTAACACTTTTTTATGCATATAGCCATATTCCCAAACTAAAATTTAAGCATGGAGGAGAGAAATCAAGACTATTTTTGCGCCACATCTCAGCAGTGTCCCTTTTCTTCGAGCTTCTTATATGTCATTCTCATAAAACCATATCGTCTTGAATAAATGTATCCAAAATTTTAAAAGCTCTTCTCCACTTGTATTCTTAGGCCAGTCTTCAATGCCATAATTTTATTAGTAAAGTCATATTGATGACTATATTAGGCTTGGATTATTAGCTAGGATTTATTGGAAAGTCTGTAAGTCATCAATCAGGAAGACATGACATCAATATTTCAGCTTACCATTTTGTTTGTGTCATAATTCCCAATTTCTGAATCAGTATATATTTTTCGTAACAACAAACTAGGAAACAATACTCTTATATATTTGAATTACTTTTACCACAAGAAATTTCTCAAATAATGTTTATATGTGTATACCATTCTTGAGGGGAAAATAGGAAATTCCTGGTAACCTTATACATTGGTTGTAGTGTGATTTTGTGCCTGTCAAAGTAATAAACAAGAGTGTTTTAGGAGTTGCTTTTAGTGCTATTCATCTATGATTTTTGACAACACATAGAACAGATCAGAATGCGCTAATTAAATCTGGGACCAAAAGAGTCCCACATTCATCATAAAAAAAGCCAATCTTGTGTAAAATAGTAAGATGAATAAGCCTATTAAAACTGGTATTTACAATGGAAATATCATCAGATCCTAAAATAGACAATGTGGTCCCAGAATCACAACATACCCAGTTAATCACTTCTTCTTTAATAAATTTATTTAATGACTAGGGAATTTATTCTAGTAATAATAAAATTGTTAGATGCAGGGCTTATTATAGTATCATTTTGGGGCTTGCTTTTGAGCAAGCTTTGTGTTTTATGCAACATTTATAAAAATACTAAGAAATTTTAATTTTTTTAATTATTGTAATTTTGAGTTACGTTTGAACACTTTTTAAAAAGGCATATTTATTGTGCTATAATTTTGACACTCTAGTAGAGACTTAGAATAACTGTGGGTTACGTTCACTAGTTTTCTCTCTTGCAAAAAACAGTTCTGGAGTGAGCAGTGTGTTACTGCTTTGGCAGTGTCTTTGAGTTGGGGACCCAGACCCTACCATCATGTTAATCTGCCTTCCCTAAAGTGTTGCATTTGTAAATTGAAAGATACTGCCATCTAAAATTATTACAATAATGGCTGAAAAGTAGTAGAGTTAATGGGGGACAAATATTTACCTCTGCTACCAAATATTAAGGGGCTATACCTCAAGGTGCCACTATTGTCACAGTTACAACATTCACACTCTCCATGGATAAGCTAATCCCTTGGTCCCATGTAGATACTGCTTCCAAATCTAACACTTGGATAGTTGAATATAATGAAGAATTTTCCATTTGGTCCACATGCAGTACAGGCAATGACAACTATGCCAGACTCCTTCCCACATAGCTACAAGCAATTGTAAAAATCTATTAAATATTAGAATTATTCCAAATTTGGAAATATTAAAGTGTGTAAAACTTGTTAATGACAAATTTAGCAGTAGTTTGTCTACAGCAAAGCATGTCATCAGTTTTTAGCCTGCAATATGTAAGACCTTACAACCCTTTTAGAGTTTATTCCATTCAGTATTAAAACTATGTACCAATTCTGTATTATCTGCCTGCTATGTTAGATACCCAAATTAATGGCTCAAGTAACAGAGAAGTTTTTTTCTTTCTCATGTGACAATATGTGATTAAGCATTGGAGAGGGTTAATACAGAAGCTCCACTCTGTTGGAGACCATTTCCATTCTGCTTCTCTAACATTACTTGTTGCCCTTTTCCTTGCTGTACAAGAAACTTACGGCCACCACATAATTTGCAGTCATTCCCAGAGAGAAGAGAGAAGTGGGAAAGAAGGACCTGCCCACTTACCTAGAAGTCATGGTGCAAAAGTTTCATACATCCCCTCCATTCACATTAGGTAGTACAGAATTTAGCTATTTGGCAACCAGTCGTAAGCTCAGGAAATGGTGTTAATAACTGGGCTGCTTTGGACCCATCTTAAAAATTATTTCACTATGGTAGAAGGAAAGAATGAATTGGAGGTGGAGGGCAACTAGTAGTGTCTACAACAATTTTTTTTTCCAAAAGTTAATAATATTTTCAAAATTATTATGATGCATATCTATACTAAAAAGTAAAGCTTTTTTTTGCTTTTAAGTCTTACTCAACTATAATAAAAAAGGATACATATAAGTATACACACATACATATACACATATTATGTACATGAAATAAAATCAGTTAAATCTTAATTTCAATTTAATATATGTGATGTATAATATTTTGTTTGCACTATAATGTTTATATTCATATATATGTTAATGTAACCTCAGGTGCAATTATACATTTAATCTATTTATATGATGAAATAAGTATAGTGGAGAAAACATATATATATAAATATGCTGGGACAATTATTAATGAAGTTACTGTTTATTTGCTAGTTGGATAAAATAAGAAACCACTGCTAACCATAATACTTTTTCAGTCATTAATCCTTAAATTCCATTTTGATGATATATTATTTCATGACTTTGTAAGGCTATCTCTTCCACTATGGAAAGGAGTAACATTTTGTTCTAATTGAAACGTGCATTAAGCAGACATCTAAGTCAATTATTGCTAGAAGCAAAAAAAAATTTTTCACTTTATTTATTCTATTTCAATTACTTACAATGAATTTTTACAAAGCAATATGAAGAAAAATTGCAATATATTGTGTGCCAAAATTACCAAGAGGCTGAATGATACTGTACAAATTCTTTTGACTCTAACTTGCTGTATCGATATGTCCAGTGAAAACTCCCTTCTTCTACCACGTTTACTTCTTCAACTAGAAAAACATCCTTATACTTAAATGAAATTTGACTTAATGCTGATGCAGAACATTGTTATCTTATCAGCAAAATGGATTGTAGTTTTATTAAATTCTTATTTAAATCAAAATAACAAAAACAATCTCTAGGAGGACTTGAGCATCCAAGAAAATAATCCCAGTTTAAGGAATTGACTCGGAGCATGCTGAAGAGGGTCTGGTGAAGCCCCAACCTGATGCTTATACTACCTACCATCTCACAACTTGCTGGGACTCAAGCCCAGGAATTAAATGCAATTGTCAGACCCAAAATTGCTTGGATTACTTAGATTTTTAGACTGCATATTATTTAGAGGAGCACAGACTAGTATAATACACTACTGCCCTTCAAATTGGAATGCGGATGTTAATATACCTACATTAAAAATAATGAGATGTGTAATCATAATTACACCTCTAAAACAAACAAAATCAATGATAATGGGCCCCTTGGGTATATTATTATTTTTCATGTAATTATCCTAATATTTGCCATGTTTGCAGTAAAACTATTACAAATGGCATTTTTGTTGTTTTTTCCTCAGCTTATTTCATTACAAAGGGAATGTATAACATACTAGTGTCTATTGAAAATTATGGGTGCAGTCCATGTTTATGACACTATTATTTTGATCTATACTTAACCATACTGAGTCAAATGAATCATACTGAATCAAATATACCACAGGCTAAAAATTACAATAATGATAAGGTGGAAATATTTTTATATTGGTATATGTAAGCTAACTGCTCTTACAAACACTCTTATATCTCAGTAGTTTAACACAGTAATGTTTTATTTCTCTTTCACATCATGGTCCAGATCCCTGACTGAAGCTTCTGTTGAGCATTCACCCATTTCTTGGGTATTTAGACACAATTGCACTAGCACCTGGTAAATGCTTCAGGCATGCAAGAAGAACAGTCAAAAACAAACCTGCTTCTTTAGTCCCTCCAATGGTGTTATCTGTGTGAAATTCTTAGTATTAATTTACTTCTTAATTAAAATACTTGGAAAGAGTTCTATTTTCTGAACTGAGAGATGTGGCTGACCTTCAGAGTTAATTTTATTACCACATAGTAAAAGCATACAGAATATCTTTAATTCTAAAGGAATGGCTGCATTATTCAGTCATCTATTTTATACATCATTAATATATTTGAAGAGAGATTATATGATCAGATGAAAAATTAGTCAAAAATTAAATATAGCAATTACTAGGACTCAGAAAATAAAATTAGGGCATGTATGTTGCAATCATTGCTTAGAAGACATAGATTTAACACGTGAATGTACGCTCTCTATGGAGACACAAAAATAGCAACAGGCAATCCCAAGGTTTGCAAAATCAATTGCTCAGGACTTTCTACACGTCTTTTTTTCTGATTCCATGTTTATGATATAGGAAGTTGCGGGTTTTCCTGGGCAGATGCCTTGATACTGGAGCCACCACAATCTAGAGAAGGGAATAACTTCCAGTTATAGAAGTAATATTAATGTTTCATAATTTAATGATATACTTTCTTTGGTTCATATATGAGTCTTGTGTGCCACAAGTTAGTTTTGGTCCATCAGTTTAGTAACAAATATCTGCTCATTTGGGTATATTATTATGAAATACCAGTTTGGGGGCTATTTTGTACTCTTTTGGCAGCCAATTAACTAGGCATTTCTGAGTAAGCCTCCACAACATATCAGTTATTTTCCAAGCAGTAAATGTTTATGCCTGGTGTAAAATGAGTGAATAATACACTAAGATTACTGTATCATGAGTGTTGTGCTGTGGTGTTATTATCCTTTGAAAAAATACGCATTAGGATATAAGGAAGTAGGATGAAATGCATTATATGAAATACAAAAGAGAAATCAATTATGTCTATATTTTATTTTCTTCATGCTTGTTTTCTATCATTCTGTAAAAAATTACCACAAACTTATCAGTTTAAATCAACACACATTTATTATCTCCCAGTTTCTGAGGGTCAGGAATCTGGGTTTGGGTCAGTTGGGTCCTCTGCAGAAGACCACACAAAGCTACAGTCAAACTGTCAGCAATGCTCCAGTTCTCATCTGGGGCTCAGAGTGCTCTTGCAAACTACTCATTGTTGACAGAATTCAGTTTCTTGTGGTTGTAGAAATGAAGTCGCTTTTGGCTTGTTAGTTATTGGTAGGGGACTTCTCTCAGCTCCTAGAAGCTGACCCTCTCCATCTGCAGTTCACAACATAGCTCTTTGCTTCCTTCCAGCCCAGAAGCAT
The DNA here is from genome assembly GCF_000243295.1 of Trichechus manatus latirostris. Taxonomy (NCBI): domain Eukaryota; kingdom Metazoa; phylum Chordata; class Mammalia; order Sirenia; family Trichechidae; genus Trichechus; species Trichechus manatus. Next base: position 2,906,415 of record NW_004444107.1, on the reverse strand, counting down.
ATACTTCTGATTTCTTCCCTTGCAAAGAACTAAAAAAAAAAAAAAAAAAAAAAAAAGAAATCTCTGCTTTTAAAGGGCTCACCTGATTATCAGATCTTCCAAGAATCAAATCCCTTTCATCATTTGGCATAACATAATCATGGAATGACAGCTCATCATATTCATAGTTTCTGGACACTCAAGGAGAATACAGAGTGCATACATCAGAAAGCAGAAGTCAGTACAGATTCTTTTGAGTTTAGCTTGCTACATTGATACGTCTGGTGAAGACTCAATTCTTCCACTACTTTTGCCACTTGAACTAGAAAAACATTTTCATGCTTAAATGAAATTTGGCTTAAAGCTGATGCAGAACAGCATTTTACACAAAATTCTTATTAGTTTTCCCTACTCTTAACATAGGTTCAATACATGATTTTATTTTTCTGAAGTTGACTTGTATAAATTTTTTTATCTAAATAATAAAATTAAGTCCCCCTTAGATTTGATCATATGCATCTCTAAGTTAGAAAATGTGAATCCCTACAGGAAAATTTAGAATTTATAAAGAGTTTCACATTTTAGAATTGGATGAAGTCAATTGTAATATTAAAATAAAAACCTATTGCTATCAAGTCAATTCCCATTTATGATGACTCCATGTGTACAGAATAGAACTGCTCCGTAAGGTTTTCAAGGCTGTGACCCTTCAGAAGCAGACTGCCAGGTCTATCTTCCAAGGTGCCTCTGAGTGGGTTCCAAGCACCAAACTTTTGGTTAGTAGTTGAGCATTTAACTGTTTACACCACCCAGGGACTCCTAATTGTAATATAATCACTTTATTAAACCCGGTTTGAGTTTTTTTTTTTTCTTCTTCTGTCTTTCCTTTTTCCAAAATTATTTGCAAGCTGAGGATCTTCGGTTTTCTGTGAGTGAAATGGGTGAAAGTCTCTTAGTTAAGAACAGATTGTAATTTTTTTTAAAGTTTTATTTAGAAAGAAGGAAATTAATCAGATCATACATGAAAATTATAAATTATCCCTATTGTGTATCTAGACACTGTACTTCAAAAATATGTGTAAAAGTTATCTTTAAAGTAGCATTTCTACTTTATTTCTCTTTCTAAAATAAGTTGAGAAAAATTATTATTATGATTTTTATAACTTTATTTCATCTCTGTTGGCTCATGGAAGTTGGTTAGAAAAAAAAATGTTAAAGTCCCCACAAATATAACAGGGAAAACTGTTATAGTAAGTTTGCTAAGCAAGGTAGGGGCACCTTCTTGACAGTGACTCGGTAGTGTCTTGAAAGGTGGAGTCAGGAAAGCATTTTAGGGAATGGGCACCAGTGGTGCCAAGGCTGGTCACGACAGGGGGTTGTTCTGAACTTGTAAACTGGATGAGTTCTTGTCATGTTAAATGAATCCTGATATTTCAAAGAGTATTCACAAACTCAGTGACCTACAAAAAGTAAATGCTTCAGTGTTTGCAATTTTCATGATAATTTCTTTAATGAACACTTAATTTAAGAAAATATAATGAAGAAGATTCTTCAAACTGAAGGAAATTGAAATCAAATTAAAAACAACAAAAAACTTCCAAAACAAAATGTGTTCTAATTTGCATCTTTACTTGAGGTGCCTTTTGGTACAAACTGTAGTCTGTATAAAGTAAAGCCTTTTTTTTTTTTTTTTTAATACATATAATCAGTCACAATGTTGGATATTTTGTAGCTAAATCAAAATCTCTAAGTTTATGTGTTTATATGTAATGAAGTTTTGTTGTTAATATCCAATGTATATAAAAGTCTGGGGACTTTGTGATAAACATTTGAATATGTTCATAGTCAATGACTATGAAAATGTTCTTTGCTAACATACTGTCCTGGAAGGTAGATATACTTAACCAGAAAAAATATAAAGCAAAAGGAAATACTATAACAAACATATCAAGCCCTTTTAGATTTTGAAAAAAGAACATAATAAAATGCAAATATTAAATATTAATGTTTTTTGCAAATAATACATATGTTGTACATTCTTTTGCCAACCACACAACCACACGGCATATTATTTTCATAGCACGCTATGCCATTTTTTTTTTTTTTAAAGTAAAAAGGAAGTTTTATTTGGCATGTATTCAAAGGGACAAAAGTGGGAAGCGGACAAGCATGCTGCCAGAACTAGAATGTCTGCCTGAATCCAAAGAATATCACAGAATAGGCAAGAATGGGAAAACAGACAAGCATGCTGCCACAGCCATGTCTGCCTGAGTCCCGCCAACTTTTTTTTTTTTTTACAAGTTGCTGACTTTAATTGATGCTAACCTGTTGCCATTGAGTCAATTCCGACTCATAGCAAACCTACAGGACAGAGTAGCACTGTACCATAGGGTTTTCAAGGAGTGGCTCTTAACCACCTACCATAAGTCTTAACCACTGCACAACCAGGGCTCCTCTATTGATGCTAAGAATGCATAATTAAACTATGAAATAAGTAGACCTAACATAACCAAGTTCAGGTTGAAGCTAAAGAAAATTAGAACAATTTGTCCAGAGCCAAAGTATGACCTTGAGTGTATTCTACCTGAATTTAGAGACCATCTTAAGAATAGATTTGACTCATTAAACAGTAATGACCAAAGGCCAGATGAGTTGTGGAACAACATCAAGGATATCATACATGAAGAAAGAAAAAGGCCATTAAAAAGACAGGAAAGAAAGAAAAGACCAAACTGGATGTCAAAAGAGACTCTGAAACTTGCTCTTGAAAGTAGAGTAGCTAAAGCAAAAGGGGGAAATGATGAAGTAAAAGATCTGAACACAAGATTTCAAAGGGCAGCTGGGGAAGACAGAGAAAGTATTTTAATGAAATGTGCAGAGACCTAGAGTTAGAAAACCAACAGGGAAAAGAACACTTCAGCATTTCTCAAGCTGAAAGAACTGAATTAAAAATTCAAGCCTCGAGTTGCAATATTGAAGGATTGCACAGAGAAAATGTTAAACAATGCAGGAATCAATAAAAGAAGATGGAACAAATACACAGAGTCACTGTACCAAAAAGACATTGAACCATTTCAAGAGGTAGCATATGATCAAGAACTGATGGTAGTGAAGGAAGAAGTCCAAGCACCACTGAAGGCATTGGCGAAAAACAAGTCTCCAAGAATTGAAGAAATGTCAACTTAGATGTTTCAACAAATGGATGCAGTACTGTAAGTGCTCACTCATCTGTGCCAAGAAATTTGGAAGACTGCTACCTGGCCAACCAACTGGAACCCAAAAAAACTAAACCTATTGCCGTCGTGTCAATTCTGACTCATTGCAACCCTATAAGAGATCCATATTTGTGCCCATTTCAAAGAAAAGTTGATCCAAAAGAATGTAGAAATTATTGAACAGTATCATTTATATCACACACAAGTAAAATTTTGCTGAACATCATTCAAATCAGTGGCAGCAGTACACTGACAGGGAACTGCCAGAAATTTAAGCCGGACTGAGAAGAGGACATGAAACAAGGGATATCATTGCTAATGTCAGACGTATCTTGGCTGAAAGCAGAGAATACCAGAAAGATGTTTACCTGTGTTTCATTGACTATGCAAAGGCATTTGGCTGTGTGGATCATAACAACTTATGGATATTACGAAGAATGGGAATTCCAGAACACTTAATTGTGCTCATGATAAGCCTGTACATAGATCAAGAGGCAGTTGTTCGAACAGAACAAGGGGATATTGCGTGGTTTAAAACCAGGAAGGGTGTGCATCAGGGTAGTATCCTTTCACCATACTTATTCAATCTGTATGCTGAACTAATAATCAGAGAAGCTGGACTATACCAAGAAGAAGGCAGCATCAAGATTGGAGGAAGGCTCGTTAACATCTTGCAATATGCAGATGACACAACTTTGCCTGCTGTAAGTGAAGAGGTCTTGAAGCACTTATTGACGAAGATCAAAGACTATGGCCTTCAGTATGGATTACACCTTGACTTAAAGAAAACGAAAATCCTCACAACTGGACCAATAAGCAACATCATGATAAATGGAGAAAAGATTAAAGTTGTCAAGGATTTTATTTTACTTGGATCCACAACCAACACCCATGGAAGCAGCAGTAAAGAAATCAAACAACTCATTGCACTGGGTAAATCTGCTGCAAAAGTCCTTTTTAAAGTGTTAAAAAGCAAAGATGTCACTGTAAGGACTAAGGTGTGTGCCTGACACAAGTCATGGTATTTCCAATCATGTCATATGCATGGGAAAGCTGGACACTCAATAAAGAAGCCTAAAGAATTGATGTCTTTGAATTACAGTGTTGGCAAAGAATATTAAATATTCAATGGGCTGCCATAAGAAGAACAAATATGTCTTGGAAAAAGTACAGCCAGAATGACCCCTAGAAGCAAGGATGGCAAGACTTTGTCTCACATACTTTGGACATGTTATCAGGAGGGACCAGTTCTTGGAGAAGGACATCATGTTTGGTAAAGCAGAGGGTCAACAAAAAAGAAAATGGATTGACACAGTAGCTGCAACAATGGGCTCAAGTTTAAAAATGATCGTGAGGGTGGTGCAGGGCACTGGACATTATCTAACAACAACATAACCTAATGGTTTCACTTAAGACCACCTAATAAGGTTTTCTAATTCAACTGTTGAGCTAATGTGCTATAATTATCAACTTAAATTAATAGAAATAAACACATATTTTTGATTGTTTATTTTCTGATTATCAGAGGACTTCTAAACTCAATCCATCACTTTTTGATGATGGTTTATACTTTTATATTATTATGATAAAAAGTAACATTTTCAGATCATTTTTATACATGTAAGTGGGAGATTAAATAAAATGAACATACAATGTGATTTACCTTATGATTTTTGTTTCTTTAGAATCACTCTCAGTACCAAATGTCTTAGGCTGGGTTCTCTAGAAAAGCAAACCCAGTGAAGTGTGTATATATACATACATATGTATATGGAGAGAGAGAGATTTATCTCAAGGAAATGGCTCAGGCAGTTGTAGAGGTTGCCAAGTCCCAAGTCTGTGGGTTAGGCATCAGGCTGGAGTCATCTCCTGACTCACGTAGCTGCAAGGGCTGATGAATCCAAGGTCGACAGGGCATCACGCTTGGTAAAGTAGGGGGTCAGTGAAAAAGAGAAGACCCTCAATGAGATAGATTAACACAGTGGCTGCAACAATGGGCTCAAACATAGCAATGCTGTGAGGATGGCACAGGACTGGGCCGCGTTTCGTTCTATTTTACATAGGGTCACTATGAGTCAGAACCGACTCCACAGCACCTAAAGGAGACAACAACAATGGTAGGATGAGTGAATGCAGAGGCATAGCGAGGTGGGGGTAGAGGAGGGAAGTTGCTCTTGGGCACATATCCAAGGGGGGCATCAGATGAAGTGTGGGATGACATTCTGAGGCATCGCAAATATGAAAGGTGACTTACTGAGGCAGCCGGACAAAAGGGCGGAAAGTATTGCTGCTGACACGTCACCAATATCAACATCTATTAATCTGGAAATTGGGGGGATGCACAACTTAGAAATTTCCCTTGGGTGCTCAAATGCGGGGACGCACAATTTAGAGATTGCCCCTGGGTACTCCTTACCCTTGCTACACCCCTAGATAAATGAAGCCAAAATTCACTTCTGGAAATGTCATGAGACACGTGTGCTATATGCATGGGCACTCTCTGTCTGAACTATTTTACTTAATTTCATAATTTCTGCACATCATATGCCTGGGCACATTATTTACATGGGCATGTTATTTGCAGAAAATATAGTACTTCTCAAAAATCTTGGAACTGCTTTTGAATCTACAGTGACTTAATTTTTTTTTTTCCTTTTGTTTGTTTAAAATTAAAATGGCATACCTGGTCAGCACACAGTAACAACAACATAATAATTTAGGTACGTTCCTAAATTCCTATATAGTGTATAAGTGCATGTGTATATGATAGCAATACAATTTGATAAATTATTCCATTCAACCTGGAAAAATAAAGATTTGTCTCTAAAAGATTTTCAAGCATTCTGATATAAACAATGTTAAAAATATAACAAGGGATTGACTTCTTTGTTTCAGGAGATAACATTTTCTCTGAAATATATTGCTGAATCTTGATTACTTGTTTAAAAATTCCTAGAATACTCAACCTTTAAGTGTCCTTTTAAAAATTGTACTTTTAATTTTGAGAGTTTTATCACTATTAATCTTATCATTTGCTATTTATAGTGCTAAGTAAAAGAGCTCCTGAAATTTTCATAAGGAGAACATCATACAAGTTTTTCTAAATTATTGAGTTCTTAACTGTAAATTAGGAAGTTTTTAATGCTCACTTGCAAATTCTTTCTAAGTCACATGTTTTAGATTTTATCTGGCTTCAATCAAGGTAGATTCAATCTGTGACTGGTGCTGTTTAGCACTTTGGAATTTTACACAGTTTTTAAGCTAAGGCAAGCAAATTTACTTTCATCATTTTTTTGCTGTTTGAAAGCAATAATGTGGAAATCATATTTTTGACCTAATCTTAAACTGCTGGAAATAGTTAATCGATTGATATGTATAATCTTGTTGGAGTTTCCTTTAGTAGGAATGGAATTCAAAACTTATAGCATGAGTATTTATTATCGATTCATAAAAAACAAAAAAAAAGTGGAGGAAAAAAGACCACTTTCAAAAGCTGGACAGTAAATAAGGAAGACAGTAGAAGAATTGATGTGTTTGAATTATGGTATTAGTGAAGAATATTGACTACACCGTGGACTTCCAGAAGAATCAACAAGTATGTCTTGGAAGAAGTACAGCCAGTGTGCTTGGAAGTGAGGATGGTGAGACTTCGTCTCATGAACTTTGGACATGTTATTAGGAGGTACCACTCCCTGGAGAATGACATCATGCTTGGTAAAGTGTAGAATCAGCAAAAAAGAGGAAGACCTTGGACAAGATAGAGTGACACAGTGGCTTCAACAATGGGCTCAGTTATAGTAATGACTGTGAGGATGGCAGACAATCACAAGACTGGGCAGTGTTTTGTCTTATTGTACACAGGATCACTATGAGTTGGAAGCAACTCAATGGTACCTAACGACAACAAAAACAATAAATTTAATCAACGTTAAACCTTTTTCTTACTTTCCTTGAGTTTATACTATTATTGCTTTTTACAGTATAATGAATTACTTAATATGGCCTTTCCAGTCATGGTCTTGAAACTCCTACCCAGGTGATTGAGTGGGACTGTGTGATAGTGTAATTGTGGCCCACCAAAGTGATTGTCAGTTTTGCCCTCTCGCAGGGCTTGAAATGAACCACCCCAGAGGCAGGAAAGAGAAGATTACACCACCGCCAGCGAAGAACAGGAAGGAGCCAGGGTGTCCTTTGGACCTGGGATCCCTGTGCTGGGAGGCTCCTGGGACCAGGACACAGAGAAAGAGTAGGCTATAACCCTGAAGATGGTGAGAAGCAGTGGCAACAGGTACCCAGCAGCAGGAGACAGCATGGTGGGCTTCTCAGCCCATGGAGGGAGAAAGCTGAGTACTTTGGGCAGAGGCATAGGGCCAGGGAGAGACATACCTTTGAACATGGCTGGGAAGAGGCTGTCCTGATGGAAGAACTATATCGTTGAGTGTTCCTGAGCCTGAATTGTAAATTATTACTTCCCTAATAAACACCATAATCGTGAGTATGGTCTGTGAGTTCTGTGTGCCCATTGCTATGAATTATCGAACCTAGCAGAGAAGTAGAGTGCTGTGGAAGGGACTGTTGTTCTCAGAATTGGTAAAGATGGCAGAGAAAGGAGGCTTATTTGGCCTCCGCCTCATGGGACTCAGCTTTGCACTGTTGCTCTTGGTTCTCCTTTCCCCTTGTGGAGTTAGAGGAGGTCAAACACCACCCCAAGCAGTTTTTACACTTCTGTAATTTATATTAATGAATAAATGATTGATGAAATTTCAGTCTTTTTGTTTTATAGAAATATATTTTAGGCAATGTATATTGTTCTGAATAAGGCTTTGGAATCATTTGATAAATTTAATGAGGCAGTGCTGTTATTATTAGTTGCCACTGAGTTGATTCCAACTCATAGCAACCTCATCTATGTCAGAGTAGAACTGAGCTCCAAAGGGCTTACAGGGCTATGACCCTTTGGAAGCAGATTGCCAGGCTTGTATTCCAAGGTGTCTCTACCTGTTGCCTTCAAGTCGATTCTGATTCATACTCATGTCCCCAGTAGGACAGAGTAGAACCAACCCACAGGGTTTCCAAGGAGCAACTGGTGGATTCCAACTGCCGACCTTTTGATAAGCAGCCAAACTCTTAACTACTGTGCCACCAGGGCTCCAAGGTGTCTTTTGGGTAGGTTCTAATTGCCAACCTTTCAGCTATTAGTACAATGCTTAACCGTTTGTACTACTTAGGGACCTGTGTTACTGCTTATAATTTGAAAATTCAGGAAAATTAGGCTAACTATAGAAATCAAATATATGTAAACCAAATATATTTAATGCAAAGGTAATAAAAACTGGATATCACAGTAACTATTCTGAGGTAAAGGACTGGAGAACTAAGAGCAGGGTGAAGAAGCACTCTTAACTTTTCATTGTATACCGTGTATCATGTATATGCATTATTTCCATTTTAAAAAATGTGTGTGTGTTGTGCAGAAATTATTACGTTATCCTGGGTATTTCACATACGTAAAGAAACTTTTCTTATTGTAAACAATGTGCTTACATTAAAGCATTTTGAGATTTCTTTTCCAAATCCATCATTATGGAATTAATTTGATCATACAGCCAATCAAGTTTCCTAAAATAGAGCTTTGACAAGAGTAGGAATTCAATAAATAGTGGCTATTGCAATTGCTCTTCATATTATCTCCAAGATAAACAAATTAAATCTGTCTATTTTACTCCATAAATATTATATCTAGGGAATTATGACAAGGTGGGAGCACTGCATTTAAAAAGAGCCATTAATAAAATCAGAATATTTCCAGGATAAAGAAAAAGAAGGAGTGAGGGAGGATATGGGGAGAGAGAGAGAGTATGTACAGAAAATGATTAAATGATCTACTCCTTTTCAATTATAATTATTTTCTAATTTTAAGTTTGGTAAAGCAAGTTCTCAGTCCCAGCATATAAAAGTATTTGATTAATTATTCTGATTATCTCTTCTCTGAGATGGGTATAAATTGGCAAGAATTTTCTTGCATTTATTTCACTATGTTGTTGTGTTGATAGGTGCCATTAAGTTGTTTCCCACTCATAGTAACCCTATGTACTACAGAAAGACACACTACTGGACCTGCGCCGTCCTCACAATCATTGTTATGTTTGAACCCAATGTTACAGCCACAGTGTCAATCCATCTCACTGTGCATCTTCCTTTCTTGTTCTTCAATAATTTGCATTTTAAAGTAGTACTGTAATTTTAGGATGAAAAGTTGGAGAGGGTAATAAATAATTTAATTAATAAACATTTCCTGAATATTTTTAACAAATATTTTAAATATATATTTTAACATATAACTACCTCTTGTGAGTATTTCACAGTGATGCTTATTTACTAAATAGTAATCACTTTAGTGATTTTTTTAGAAGCATCTCTAACCCTGCGATTTCATATCTCTTGTGATAACATGAGTGATTTGTAATAAACTGTATTAGTGAATAATAAGAACTCCTTTTATTGAGTGTCAGTATGGATTTGACAATTCACTAAGCATGTTACTTACATTATTTTAATTAACTCTTTGAGTAGCATGCTAAGGACAATTTGAGGCTTATTTTGTCAATGAGAAAATTGATGCTCAGAAGAGTCAATTGATCCATATTAAATAAGGGTCCACATTTACTAAGTTTTGGAAAAAGAAGTTAGAGACTGTGTATCCTACTTTAAATCATGATTTCTCAATCACTGTATATATTTCCTTATATTGTCATTTTTCTGTTTTATATTACCAGTTTAACCATTTACCACTCTATTTTGATACTTTAAGAGCAGTTCTGGCCAACAGAATTTTCTTGTTTTAGTCTAGTAAATAGAACTGTAAAAACAAAACAAAAGAGATTTCTTCAAATAGGGATTGTATACAGTTGCAAATTTTTATTTCTCTAATTAATAGTGTTAATTTTATCAACACTATGTTTTTATGAATAAATATGAGACTGCTCAGAACCTTTCTAATTAGTCATTTCTTTTATGTAGTAGATGGACATTTATTTCATTCAAGCACTAAATCTTTCTTAGTTTGGAATTCTGGTAAAGATGTATGTCATATGAATACAACATGATGTTCAAATATAATCCTTCAATATTTCAAGAGTATTGTAGCATGGAGAGATCATGAATTACCAAACTTAAGTTGAAAGACTATTAACCATGATGCAAATGTAATAGAACATTTGCCTTGTGAGGTGATTTCCCTCCATAGACAAACTACTTTAACCTCAGAATTTGTAATTAGACATTTAATTAACAAAAGCTGCAGGCATAACAACTTCAAATTAAATTATTTTTTCCTCACTTTATCAGAAGAACAATGAACTTATTCAAAGGAGCTTAACGCTATGTCAAATCATAACAAACTCTTGGGAAAGAGAGATTTTTCTCTGTTTGTTATGAATATGTGTGTAATACATGTGATTATTATAATGAAGAAACCTGCATATATCTCTTAAGTCACTTCAAAATAATGAAAGTACCTTAAAAAATAGAAAATCACTTACACAGTGCTGGCAAAACTGGACACTCATCTGTAAAAAAATGAAACAGAGCTCAAACCTCACACCATACACAAAAAGTAACTCAAAATGGACCAAAGACCTAAAAACCTAGAACCATAAAGATCACGGAGAAAAAAATAGGGACAATGCTAGGGGCCCCAATATATGTCTTACATAGAGTATCAAACATAACTAAAAATTCACACACAGCACAAGATGAACTAGATAAATGGGACCTAAAAATTAAACACTTATGCTCAACTAAACACTTCTCCAGAAGAGTCCAAAGATAACCTAAAGATTGGGAAAATATTTTTGGCTACAACATATTCAGCAAGGGACTAATCTCTGAAGTTTATAGACTGCAACATCTTAACAACAAAAAGACAAATAATCCAATTAAAAAATAGGCAGAGAATATGAACAGATACTTCACCAAAGAAGACATTCAAGTGGCTAGCATATGAAGAAATGCTCACAATCATTAGCTATTAGAGAGATGTAAATCAAAACTACAATGACATACCATCTCACCTCGACATTACTGGCACTAATTAAAAAAAACAAACAAACCAGAAAATAACAAATGTTGGAGAGGTTGTGGAGAGATTGGAACTCCTATACACCTTTGGTGGGAATGTAAAATGGTACAATCACTTTGGAAAATGGTATGGCGCTTCCGCAAAAAGCTAGAAACAGAAATACCATATGATTCAGCAATCCCACTCCTAAGGATATACCTTAAAGAAATAAGAGCTGTCACATGAATAGACATATGCCCATGTTCATTGTACCATTATTCACAATAGCAAGAAGATGGAAACAACTTAAGTGCCATCAACAGATGAACAGATTAACTATGGTACATTCACACAATGGGATACTATGTAAGGATAAAGAATAATGACAAATCTGTGAAACATCTCATGACATGGATGAATTATGAGGACATTATGCTGAGTGAAATAAGTCAATCACAAAAGGACAAATATTGTACAAGACCACTGCTATAAAGTAACAACAGAAGGTTTACACACAGGAAAAAAAGAGAAAAAAAAAATCTTTGATAGTCAGCAGGGACTGGAGAAGGAGGGATGAAAAATTACCAGTTAGATAGAAGATGTGAGGTAATGTTGGTGAAGGGAAAGACAGTACATAACACAGGAGAAGTCAGCACAACATGACCAAGGCAAGACAGGACACCGAGAAGAAAACAAGAATAAAGGACAACTATAGTAACTAGCTTAGACAATAATGCAGCAGTAGTATTAACAACCAATAATTACAAGTGGACAAATAGGTAGATAGATACTCCAAGAGGTGTGGGAAGATGTAAGGGAACACATCTGCAGATACAGATTTTGTGGTGGGTATTTATACATACATGAATGTAGGTGCAGCTCATACAGAACACACAAGAGGTATAGTCAGAGAAGCCTCTTGGACAGAACAAAATACCTTGCAGGATGAAGTTCCTAGGCTAGAAGACAAAGGACCATATACCTGGAGGACATCTACATCAACTGGCAAAACATAGTACATAAAGTCAATGTTCTGTATCCTACTCTGCTAAGTAGCTTCTGGGCTTAAAAGCTTGTGAGCGGCCATCTAAGATACAATGAATGGTCTCTTCCCAGGAGAGACTGAAGAAAACCAAAGACTCAAGAAGCAATTAGTCCAAAGGACCAATGGACGACATGAACCACAACTTATACTACCCCAAGACCAGAAAAGCTAGATGGTGCCCTACTACCAATACCAACTGCTCTGACTGAGATCATGACAGAGGGTCCTGGATAGAACATGAGAAAATTGCAGAACAAAAAATCAAATTCACAAAAAGACCACACTTACAGGTCTGACAGGGACTTAAGGAACCTCTGACACTACGGCCCTAAGACACCCTCCTCACCTGGAATTGAAACAATTTGTGGAGACCACCTCCCACTCAAACAATAGACAAGCACATAAGATAAACAATAACACCCAAGGGGAATGTACTTCTTAGAACAAGTATATTAAATCAAAAAGGTATTATCTTCTCAAAAGCAAAGAAGAGGAGGCAAGAGGAAAATCAGGAGGAAAGAAAATGGAGAACCCAAGGTGGAAATGTGCAGAGAGTGTTGACACATTGTGGGGAATGAAAGCAAGGCGATGAAACACTTCACATACAAACTATCGAATGGGAAACTAATTTGCCCTGTAAACTTTCACCTAATGCACAATTAAAAAAAAAAGAAAGAAAAGGAAAAATTATATATTTAAATGACTTTTCTTAAACTAATCATAATCTCTTACACAACCATTGCTGAAAATAGTTTGGAGCCGTATTGGTGCATTGGTTAACAACTCGGCTGCTGACCAAATAGTTGGTGAATTTCTAATTTATAACTGCCTTAAAAATAACTTTTTTAATCACAGAAGGAAACCAATCACATTATTGTAAAATTGTGTACATCTTAATAGCTACAAAATTTTAGAAAGTGAAAATTCAAGCCACATACAGAGAAAAGATATTTTATAACAAATAACACTGAGCAAGGTTTAGGTAACCAGAATAAGCACTTCAACAAATCAATGGGAACAATGCATAATGAGTGGACAAAATATATGAATAGGTATTTCCCAGTAAAGAAAACTTAAGTGGACTGTAACTTCTTAGAATATAAAATGCATGATTTCATGAATCATTACTAAAAGGCAAATTAAGTAATTTTGAGACATTATTTTATACCTACCAGATTAGAAATATGTAATTAAAGGTTGAGTTAAAAAAAAAAAAAAAAGTTTTGGTGAGTTTGTAGAACAACAGAATCTCTCATAGATTCCTGATGAGAAGTTTGCCAAGTATACTCCTAGGTGCAGTTCTCTTTGAAAATCTTCAAGAGACCTTTCAAGAAACACACCTACACGGTTCCGGCAAGATGGCGCTCTAGGCAGAAGCACCACACCATCCCTCCACAGCAAAGATCCGAAAAACTAAGCCAAACAGAGAATGCACTAATCCTGAAACCCTAGAACATCAAATGAAGAGATAAAGAACCCAGCCGAGCACCAAATGGAGTGAGAAAACTGACAGAGAATGGAGAGCGAGGAGACATTCATGCAGAGGTCCCCTACAAGCTAACGCAGCGCAGATTCACCATCTTGGACTCCTATCGGAGACCAGCAAACGGGGGTATGAGAAAGCAGCCTCACAGAGTGTCCAGTGGGAGATAAAACAGCTGCTGAGCTCCACACATAACCATCTCCCCGCTGCATCCTGCCCACCTGCACCGTGCGCTTGACATCACACCACCAAGCAGTGCAGGCATGGCCTACTGGAACCTGCCCAGCACTGATTACCGACCTGCTCTGGTGGCTGTAGTGAGTGCCACAGACAACCCATCCCAGTGGCTCCTCTTCAGCTAGACCTGCCCTGCTGTACGATATCTGAGTGACTGAACCTGCCAGTTGGAGAAGGAGGCGGAAAGTATTGAGTGCATAGACGAGTAAACAACAAAGAGCACGCAGTCCGCCTGCTCAGACATACTCAAATATTTTTTCTTAAAAAAAGGGACGAAACAAACAAATCTACAACCAATAAACGAGAGAAATATCTACTGAATGCCTTGAAAACAGCAAACAATATCAAAGCATTTACAAAAACAGGACAGGATGGTTCCAGTAGGTGTCCAAATTAAAACACCAGATGACTCTCCTGTGGAAGAAAATCCACTAGCACTACCTGATAGGGAATTCAAATCTTTAATACTCGGAGTTTTCAAAGAACTGAGGCAAAAAGCTGACAAACATGAGAAAAAAATAGACAAATTCATGGAAAATACAGACAAAAAATTGGAAGAATTCAGGAAGATGATGTAGGAACAAAATGCCAAAATAAATTC
>NW_004444107.1:2861835-2886089 GCF_000243295.1 Trichechus manatus latirostris | reverse complement strand
GAAGAGCGTAGTCAATGTCACTGAACTGTGTATGTAGAAATTTTTGAAAGGGTGTATCTTTGGCTATGTGTATTTTCACCAAAGGTTGAGAATTTAGAGGGTTAATATGTTGTGGGGTTGTTAACCAATGTCATAAAACAACATGGTTACTACTGTTTCATGAGAAACTATTTGTTCTGTAAGCCTTCACCTGAAGTACAATGAAATATTAAAAAAAAAAAAGAAACACACCTATAGAGCCATCTGTTGTGAACTTTAGAAACATTTTTAAAACATTACGAAACAGTGAAGGTATTGCTTGACATCATTCTTTACCTCACTAGCCTTCTGCCTTTATCTTAACTGCCAGAACATGAACATTTCATATAAAGTGTTAATATTGGAATCATTATCCCAGACTCTGCTTTCTAAAAAAAGCCTAGCAAAATTCAGTATGAATGAACTTTATGCTTCAGCTGCTCCATCCCTGAATATAAACCTTTGAGGAATTCCTGAAACTGTACACTGGGAGACAGTACATAATTTTTTTAAGTGTTTTTTTTTATGTTATTATTAAACTAGAAAAAGTCTCTATCAACTGTACAATTAATAAGGTATGGTAACATCATTCAATATAGTAGTATACATCAGTGCTTAATGAATGAAAGCCTCACACACATACCTGGATACATCTAAAAATTAAAATATTAAATTTAAAAAAGAAGTCACAGAAAAAATTCACAGAGCACAGTTACATTTATTTAACATTCAAAAGAAGGTATAGGAAACAATATATTACTCAAACATATTTATATAGTTGCTACAATTATAAAAACAACAAGAAAGTGATTAACATAAATTCTAAGTGAGTTTACTTCAGCAGGAGAGAAAATGAGGTGTGATTGGAGGGCACATGGCAGGCTACTAAGTTGCTAGTAATATATGTCTAAACAAACACAAGCAAGAGAAAAATGACTTGCCAAGTATGATGGGAGCCCAATAAGATTAACAACTGAAATGTCATCAAAAACAATAGAGGTCAGAGGCAGTAGAATTTCATACTCAAAGTGCCAAAAAAGAAAAAGAAAAAAAGCTGTCTTACATTCAGCAAAGCTAACTTTCAAATTATAAATGCAATAAGGGTATTCCCAAATAAAGAAAAACTGATAGAATCCTTTACTAGCAGTCTCACATTGCAAGATATATGATAGGTAGTTCTTCAGCCTGACACCAACTGACCCAAAACCATAATTTGAATCCATACACATGCACAAAACCAAATACCACATATTTATGTAAATATAAAAGACAGTATAAATGCATATGTCTTTTCTTTTCCTCTCGTAACTAATTTTAAAACCAGAGAAGACATGTATTATAATTGTATTATTCTGCATATAACATATAAACATGTATTATACTTGACAATAAAAACCAAAACAAACAAACACACTTGTTGCCATTGAGTTGATTCCAACTCATAGTGACCCTACAGGACAGAGTAGAACTGCCCTATAGGAGTGGCTGGTAGAACTGTTTCCAAGGAGGGGCTGGTGAATTAGAACCGCCGACCTTTTGGTTAGCAGCCAAGCTCTTAACCACTGCACCACCAGGGCTCTATATTTGACAAGAGCATGCAAAACTGTATTGGAGTAAAGAAATAATACCAGACCATAACTCAAATTCACAGTATCAAATGAAGAAAACCAGAAATGAGAAATAAGGTTAATATAATGAAACCTGTAAATCTATATTTATACTTTCCCTTCTTCTCTCAGCTTGTTTTATATATATATGTAATATATATATAATTATATAAAACAATAATTGTAACAGTATATTGTTGGGCTGTAGGAATAATATAGTAAATATAGCAATAATAATATATACACAGAAAAGGAAATGGGAATAGAGCTAAACAGAACTAACATTTCTATTTTATAGTGGATTTAAACTAGTATAAATCTGAAACTCATTGCCACGGAGTCAATTCGGACTCATAGTGACCCTGTAGGACAGAGTAGAACTGTCCCATAGGGTTTGCAAGGAGTGGCTGATGGAGTCAAACTGCTGACCTTTTGGTTGGCAGCAGAGCTCTTAACCATAAATCTGAAGTAAATTCTAATAAATTAAGATGTATATAGTAAATACTAGCAGTGACAGATTACCCAAAAAGTAAGGTATACATAGGTTTAGTTGTGCTTACTTACTAATCTGTTTTCCAGGTGAAATTGTGCACTATAGATTAGTGAATAAACATAAGTAAGTCCGTCTGTAACTTGCTTACTGTAAACCAGTGCATACCATGCTGACCAGTTAATCCGTCCCTGAGCCATAGATAACTACTAAAAAGAAATATAGTAAAAAAATCATTGAAGGAATTAAATAATTACATAAGGAAACAGTCACTTAATATTTAAAAAAAGCAGTGAAGGAGGAAAAGAGAACGACAAAAAGACATGAGAAATATAGGAAACAATAAATTGGCAAACGTAAATCCAACTGTATTAATAGCATTAAATAGGAGTGGATTTAACAATCTAATCGCAAGGCAGAGATTGTTGGTGTTAATTTCCTAGGGTCGCCTTAACAAAATACCACAAACAGAGTGGCTTATACAAAATGAATTTATTGTCTCACAGTTGTGAAGGCTACATGTCTAAATCAACATGTTGTCCAGGCCATGTTCTCTCTGAAGTCTTTGGAGGAACATTCTTTCCTGTCTCCCAGGGTCTGGTAGCCCCAGGCGTTCAATGGCTTGTGGATGCATCTTCACATAGCCATTAGTCCTCTGTCTCTCTCTCTGTCTCTTCTCCTCTGTTGTAAGGACACCAGTCATACTGGATCAGGACCCACTCTAACCCAATAGGATCCCATGTTGACTTAATTGATAACATCTGTGAAGACTTTAGTTCCAAACCAGGTCACATTCACAGGTACCAGTGGTAAGGATTTCAATACATAGTTTTTGGAGGGTGGCAGTATTCAATCCATAACAAGTGCAGTATTAAAAATATTGTTTATATAACTATTTTACTTGAATAATTTTGGAATCAATTCATACATTTCTTTTTTGAACTCAATTATTAATTTAGATTAGATTAGAAACTATAATTTTTTATGAATACTAATCATATGAAAAATGCAATTACTCTACTTATATTGTTGGTTCAGCTAACAAAGCTAAATCAAAAAATCTGAGTAAGGATACTTCAGAACTAAGTAGAAATACAGGCTATTAGGTTTTTTTTTTTATTAAAAGTAATTGATTTCTGAATTAATTAATTGTCAAGTATTAACATTTAGTTTACTTTTAAAACCATATTAGCAGAAATGTCAAGATTCTCAATTTAGAAAGACATTTTAACTTGGGTTTATAATAACATGAAGCATATTCTTCTGCTTGACATTTTTTAGCAGCAGTGATAACTACGGCTTTGATAAATGCTGTGTGCGTTTAAACAAGTCTCTGTTTTCTCCAGGATTGTAGATAATTGATTAGTACCCTATAAATGTGTTTCTAAAAGCTAAGACTGCCTTACTTAACACAACCCTGTCAGTGATGATATTGAAATAGGACCCAGGATAAAAAGACGATGAGGAATTTACTGCTGTGTGATGTCCATGCAAGTAAGTCTCTAAAATTTACATATTTGCTTCACTTTTAATACAGTTATGAGCCACTTGTGTCTAAAAAGATGCCCAAAAATATTACATTTATGGTTTGCTACTTTTCTGACTTACAATATGTAGATGTTATCAGTTTAGAGAAGATCAATGATAACTTACTATCATTAAGAAAGTATCAAAGATGATTAGATATTTTAGGCCACCGTATTGTATTAGGATATTAGCCTCTAATGAAATGTATTCTTAAATATTCATAAATAAGGCATTTGATTTTTTTGATTTGTGAGCAGTTTTAGAATCATTCTCGGTACTCATAGAACATTATTGATCATTCAATGGCATGTCTACTGTTCATCTACCAGTGATGATTTTTCATGGAAGGATATCCTTTAGAAAATAATAAACTAGTTTTGCCAGTTTTTATGATTCAATTCTAAGAGTCCTAACCAACCCTATTAAATTCATCCCTAGATGATTGCATTTTATTTAGGTCCTACCTCTAACTTATAACAAATTGAATAAAAGTGGTTTTTTTTTGTAAACAAAGAGAAGTTTATTTCCTCACAGTCAAAGTAGGCTAAAAGTCCAAATTCATGGCATCAGCTCCAGGGGAAGGCTTTTTCTCTCTGTTGGCCTTCTCATCAATGTTCCCCTGGACTAGGAGCTTCTTGGCACAGTGACCCCAGTCCAAAGGACGCGCTCTGCTCCTGGCACTGCTTTCTTGATGGTATGAGGTCTCCCTGTCTCACTGCTCACTTCTGTCTTTTATATCTCAAGAGACTGCCTCAGGACACAATCCAGTCTTGTAGATCAGGTCCTGCCTTACTAACACAACTGCCACCCATCCTCCCTCATTAACATCATAGAGGCAGAGTTTACAACATACAGGAAAATCACACAGTAACAGGAATCATGGCCTAGCCAAACTGATACACACATTTTGGGGGGGACATAATTCAAACCATGACATTCCACCCTTTGGCCCCCCAAAAAATCACATCCTTGCAACATGGAAAACATATTCACCCCATCATATCATAGCAAAAGTCATAACTCCAAGTCCAAAATCCAAAAATTCCTCTTCATCTGTGAAATCTAGAATACAAGTTCTTTGCTTCCAAAGGTACAATGGCAGAACAGGCACAAGCTAGACATTTCCATTACAAATGGGAGAAATTGCAGGGAAAGAAAGCATAACAGGCACCAAGCAAGTCAGCAGAACACGTTACATTAGCCCTCAAGGCTTTGAAAATAATCTTCTGTTCTCTGAGACAATTTACACAATAGCCCTGCCCTCCAGACTCTAGGTATTGGCCACAGTCTCTGGATTTTGAGTGGAGGCCCCTCGTCCCTGGGCTTCAGCTCTGCCTTCCAGGCCCACTGGGACAGCAACTCTTCTCCCTTGGCTTTAGGTGCACCATTCTCCCAGTCCATCTGAGTGGCGACTCCATCCTTAGAAGCACCAGAGGCCATTGCTCCACCTTTTGAAACCCCTGAGGTCAAGGCCGTACCTTTTGAGACTGAGGCAGCTTGGCTTCTTGTGTCCCTTGTCCCTTCAGCTTCTGCTTCTGTTTACTGTGGCCTCTTGGCCCTTGGGCCTCATGCCCACATCTGCCCTGCTTGGGCAAGTGTTCCAAAGCTCAGTAGCTCCACCGGTGTAAGTGCCCGGAGGCACCCCACTCTGCCAGAAAGCCTCGTGCACACAGACACTCAGCTCTCTCACTCCGTGGGTTGGCAAGCCTAGCTCTACCACTAAGTGCCCAGAGGCACCCCACTCCGCCAGGAAGCCTCCTGCTCACAGGCATTTAGCTCTCCCGCTCCGTGGGTTGGCTCCAGCACCGTCTTTCACCGGTCTCCTGGTTCTGCTGCTGTTGGTTCTCTGCTGCTGCAGCTTCTCTGCTGCTGTAGGTTCTCTGCTGCTGCTGGTCCTCTGTCACTGCCGCACGTCTATCCATTCACAGTTTTAAAACTGCTTCCACATTTTAGGTATCTGTTAGAGCAGCACCCCACTCTCTCGGTACCAAATTCTGTCTTAGTTATCTAGTGCTGCCATAACAGAAATACCACAAGTGGATGGTTTTAACGAAGATAAGTTTATTTCCTCACAGTCAAAGTAGGCTAAAAGTCCAAATTCAGGGCGTCAGCTCCAGGGGAAGGCTTTTTCTCTCTGTTGGCCTTCTCATCAATGTTCCCCCCCGGACTAGGAGCTTCTTGGCACAGGGACCCCAGTCCAAAGGATGAGCTCTGCTCCCAGCACTGCTTTCTTGATGGTTTGAGGTCCCCACAGAAGTGTTTATATTTTATGTGAAAAGGGAGAAGGCAAGGAAAAAAGAAAAAAAAAAAAAACAAACCTGCAGGTTCATTATGGCCTTAGTTATGTCGAGCCCTCAGTTACCCATTCTGAAAAGCAGAAAACACGCTGAGGAGTATTAGGGTCACAGAACCAAACCAACTCCGTTGCCATCGAGTCGATACCGATTCATAGCCACCCTATACCGCAGGGTAGCACTGCCCCATAGGGTTTCCAAGGAGTGGCTGGTAGATTTGAACTGCCAACCTTTTGGTTAGTAGCTGTAGCTCTTAACCACTGGCAATGTAAACACTGGGTATCTAAAATGACGGGAGATAAAGGCATGTAGTGGCTGGCTTATACACTATCTTAGGCTGGGTTCTGTAGAGAAGAAAACCAGTAAAGCATATAAATATCTATACGGAGAGATTTATATCAAGGAAATGGCTCACAAGGTTTTAGAGCTTGGAATGTCCCAAGTCCGTGGGTGAGGCTGGAGGCTTCTCCTGATTCACGTAGCCACAGAAGCTGGCAAACCCAAGATCGGCAGGTCAGACAGCAGGGCTGTTGCTCACAGTCTGTGAAGACCGACAGATCCCCAGATCGACAGGTAAGCTGCTAGCTCAATCCCAAAAACTGGAGGTCACATGAACAGGAGCCAACTCCAGGATCCAGAGTGAGCAAAAGCCCACAAGCCTTGCCAGAATGTCCACTTATATTCTATGCAGGCCACACGCCCAAGGAAACTCCCTTTCAACTGATTGGCTACTCACAGCAGATCACATCATGGAGGTGATCACATTATATCAAATTTCATCATGGAAGTGATCACATCATCATACGACTGCCAAACTGCATCATTACTGCCAAACCACTGAAAATCATGGACCAACCAAGTTGACATACAACCCTAATGATCACACATGCTTTTGTGGGTGTGCTTACAGTCAAACTGAGGGACAAGGGAGGATACCTGCTGAATAGATTCCTCTTTTCCTGATGGGTCTGGGGAAGAGAAAGTGGGAGAAGATGCTGATAGGATTATATGATTCAGCTGTGAGTGTTGATCGTTAACAGGGTTAATTGTGGTTGTAAAAACTGTAAATGGTAGAAGCAGTAACTGTGAAAGAGTGGACTAAGGGGGAAGCACTGCTGGACTGGGGTAAAGTGGCCAAACCTAAAGTCCCTTAAAAGTTTTGCTATGCTGATACCTCGTGAGGCTCAGAGCAAGGTAATAATCTTCTCTCAGTTAAATTTTATCAGACACCAGAAAAGGTGAAGTCGAGATGACTTTTGGAGAACCTGACCAGATCAAATGTACACCTGCAGCAGACCTGAATAGCTAGTACCTGAGTAACCTTACCAGCTGAGGACTCTTTGCCCTATTGAAGGACTAATTGTTAATGAATGTTTTAGACTGCTAAAATGATCGGGAAGGGGAAGTTATCCTCCAAGTATGAAAGAACCATAGCTAGAAAAGCCAGGGAGTGGCCTGTGGTACAATGGGTCATTTTTATATTGCCTTTCTTGCCATGGTCTTGTAACTCCCATCCAAGTGATTGGGTGGGACTATACAAATAAAGTAATTGTGGACCACCAAGGGGATTGGTCAGTTTTGTCATTCCGCTAGGCTTAAAATGAACTATCCCAGAGGTTGAAAGAGAGGATCTCACCACTAAGAAGGAAGAAGAGCCAGGAGTGGAGCCCATCCTTTGGACCCAGGATCTCTGCGCTGAGAAGCTCCTGGAATCAGAAGTCCGAGAGAAAGAACTGTAACACTGAAGATGGTGAGAAATGGCAGCAGAACTAGGAGACAGGCCCACGGATCAAGAAAGCTGAGTGCCTTTGGGCAGGAGGCTTGTTGGCAGAGCAGGGTGCCTCTGGGCACTTGGTGGAGCTAGGTTTGCCCACCCAAGTAGCTAGAGCTGAGTGCCTTCCGGCCAAGTCTTACTAGCAGAGTGGGGTGCCTTGGAGTACTTATCAACAGAGCTAAAAGAGCTTTGTAACACTTGCCTGAGCAAGGCAGAGGCTGAGAGCCAGGGAGAGGCCTGCCTGTGAGCAAGGCTGGGAAGAGGCTGTCCTGATGGAAGAACTGTATCCTAAGTGTTCCTGAACCTGAACTGTGACCTGTCACTTCCCTAATAAACTCCATAATTGTGAAAAAAAAAAAAAGTGTTTATGTTTTGTTTCTTGTTTTACTTATATTTTTAAAATGAATAGAAGTATATATTAAACATTACATGCCTTTCTTTGCCTTCCCAACATGCATAGCCTTACCATACTGCCTTGGGGACTGTAAGAAGTACTTTCACCCCATCGTTGTTTTCCTGATTTTATCAGTAATAACAACAACCTCAATTATATTTCTCTTATTATACCACAAAAAATAAGCAAATATAATCAAGATTATTTTAATTATATCTGAAAATTACTTCTACGTAGATATTTTCTCTTTCAGCAATCAAGTCTACTTGTAATTTGGAAACAAAAGAAAAACAAAGGGAAAGGGACACATTTTTCTCAGTTTAGGAAGGCCAGACAAATCGATTGAGGCTCTGCTATTCTCAAGTAAAATTTTGTGATATTGGTATAAAGATTTTTTTTCAGAATTTATGGTAATGTGAATGAAACTTTCAGCTTTGTGTTCAGAGTCGTAGGATCAATAGCTAAATGTTAAGAAAGAAAAACAACAACAACAATAAAAACCCTGAAGCATCACTGAAATTCTAACAATACAGCTCTCTAGGTCCCATTTAAAATTCATTATCTGGCTAAACATTGGAATAATGAATTTCCCTATGTTCTGGCCAAACTGAAGCAAAGAAATACGTAGAACCACTCCTAGTGACCTAAGAAAATTATAAAGAAGAACTAGATGGTGCCTGGCTACCACCAACTGCCCTGACAGGGATCACAACAGAGAGTCCCGGACAGAGCAGCAGAAATATGTAGAACTGAATTCAAATTCTCATAAAAAGACCAGATTTACTGGTCTGACAGAGAATGGAGGAACCCTGAAACTTTGGCCCCCCAGAAGCTCTGCTAACCCCAAACTGAAACCATTACAGAAGCTCACTTTTCAGACAAAGATTAGACAGACCTATAAAACAAAAACTAACACATGTGAGGAACGTGCTTCTTAGTTCAGTCAAATACACGAGACCAAATGGGCAGCTGCTGTCCAAAAGCGGGATGAGAAGGCAGGAAGGGACAGGAACTGGACAAATGGACGCAGGGAACCCAGGTTGGAAAGGGGGAGTGTGCTGTCACATTGTGGGGATTGCAACCAATGTGACAAAACAATATGTGTACAAATTTTTGAATGAGAAATTAACTTGAGCTGTGAACTTTCACCTAAAGCACAATTTTTTAAAAAAGGAAGTAATTAAAAATTTGATCATCCAAATGAGCATCAAACATAATCAGAAAATGTTATTTGCATGAAGAAATTAAATAGCAAAATTATGATGGAAAAGCTGTTCTGTTCTGTTTGTACTGATAAAGACAAAATTAATATTTTTTTACGTTCAAATTGAGAAGACAAGTAAAACAGAATATTTTATAGGATAATCCTTCCTCTTATTCAGATTTCACTTCAATATAGAAAGCTAAGGAACATTTTAACTGGGTACTCAATCAAATTGTTCTATCAGGCATCATCTGTTACATAACTTGGTTGTTTAGGGTTTTATAGGTTTTTTTTTTTTTTTTGCTCATTTGCTTATATTTTTATTTGCATCTGTCATCACTATTGGGCTTTCTGTTTGTTTGTTTAGTGCTGTTTCCAAACACTAAGCTATACAAGGAAATTGGCCTTTTCTTCTCTTATTCTCCAGAGTTTTTCACTCCTAGAAGAGAAAGAGGCAGTTAACGTATTCTTAATGAATAAATGAATGAATGAAACTTCAAACACTGCCTTTACAATAACTGTTTTTTCCAAAAGCCTACTTTCCACCTACTGCATTCTATTGTTCCCCACATTACTATTCTGCTAACTTTTTTCCTCCCCAAAACTCATTCAGAGGCAAGCCATGTACTTATCCCATATGTGGTGGTTTTGTATTAACAATAATTTATCTAATTATAATGTCAGTTTATGTTCTTTGTAAAAAATAGAGAATATTTATTATAAGAAAATGAAATTAATTCCTACAACCAAATAAATATCACTACTATCGTTTTGATCTACTTCTTTCCATTTTTAACGAAATAAATCAAATATCACTTTTCAATTGTTCTGCATTTTTCCCTTTCACCTTTTTATAATAATCAACTTTCATGTGAACATGAGTTTTTTGTCCATTTGAGAAATTATAAAATTTATGAGACACATTTTTTAGAGACTTAGGTTTTTTTTTAATTTTCTCTATTATAATACTGATATAAACATACTTGAACATAATTATTTGCCCTTGTTTGTCCATATTTTCAAGGCTATATTCTTCTAGCTCCATCTTTTCCTTACCTGACAAAACTCGCAGCTCCAGCTTACTGTGCCTTCCCAATGCACATAGCCTTACCATTCTCTATGTCGGAATTGATAGGACGGCAGCGGATTTGGTTTTTGGTTTTCATCCTGTAGTGCAATGAGTTTCTCTTATGTGACCTTTCTGGCTCTGAGTTTGTAATGCTCCCACAATGATTGGTCAGGTCACAATCTTCCAAGGGATTGGTCAGTTTACTATCTGCATAAGCAGCTTACAGTGATTAAGTCAATTTATGATCCATATACCTCCCCCTCAGTTGCTGTGGAGTCCTGGTGATGTAATGGTTAAGAGCTCTGCTGCTACTCAAAACATCGGCAGTTCAAATCCACTAGCCGCTCCTTGGAAACTCTGTGGGGCAGTTCTACTCTGGCCTGTGGGGTCACTATGAGTCCAAATTGACTCAACGGCAACAGATTTTCATAGGAACAAGCCTTATGCTGATTCTGGTTCATGAAATTCCTCACATATCCAATGTCCACCTGCCCCTATTCCTAACCCATTTAACGTACCTCTTGGAGCTAAGATCTACCATCAGACAAGGTTCTAACTTCCTATAGATTCAGAATGAGATCATTTTTACCACCTCCACTGCTTCCACTTGGGGTCACACCACCATATTTCTCTCCAAAATTATTGCAATTACTTTTAACAGTGCTTACCACTTTGTCTTTACCAAAAAACTCATACACTATTATTTACCAGTTGCCAGAACAATCCTACTTCAGTGAAAGCTAAGGTCAATTGTATTACACCTATCTTTAAACCTGACTTAAATCCCCTACATAGTCTAACATGTTCACTGCCTTAATGATTTCATCTCCTATTATTCTCTTTGTAGCTCTTCTTTCTGTATTACTGACTTCTTCAGTGCTCTTTGACAAGACACACATGATCCTGTCTTAGGGTACTTGAATTTGCTACTCCTACTGCCTGGGATGGTCTTCTCCTAAATCTGTGTTATTTTTTTTTCTTCTTCCAGGTTTCTGCACTAATGCAGTGAGAATTCCCTGGATACCTAGCTACAATAGCACACTACCTCCTCCCCAAATTCTTTATCTTCCTTATTCTTTATTTTCCTTCATAAAAAGTTATCATCATCTGGCATCTGACATTATTTTCTTTAAGTGTTTTATTTTGTTTGTCTTTCTTCACCCAACTAGCATATAAACTCCTTGAAGGAAGAACCTGTATTTTGTTCTACTGCCATATCTCCAGCACCTGGAATATAGAAATTTTTAAATAAATATTTGATGAATGTGGATGAATTCTTAGATGTTAAACATATAGTTTATAGGGCACATGACTATATGCAAAGGCTTTAGTAATATAAGACCTATTTTGCATATATGTGTGTGTATAATACAATACATATACACACATACATACATAAATATGTACATACAAATGGATAGAATGATGATATAGGTACATAGAGAGATATGGAATGAGTTTTTCCTTCCATGTATCCATTTTCTATTCATCTACATTTCTGTGTATTTTTCTAGCTATCTTTATAGTAATTATAGGTATTACTGTAGTTATACTAGGTATAACTAAAAGAAAAAAAAAGCAAAAACAAACCCATTGCTGTTGAGCCAATTCTGACTCATAGCGACAATACTAGGTATAGTAATATGATAATACTAGACTGAGAAAGGATGCCCCCTGATATCTAAGAACTGGTCTGGTGCTCAAAGCTAGTCTTTCATGTTATTACATCCTGGACTGATGCTCACAACTAGTCCAAACTGTTCTCCAGTTGGTCATAAACAATTTTATGGAACATTGACATCAGATAAGATCACTCTGAGACTGTGACAAAGTGAGACAAAAACAGGATAACTGTACAAATCTTAAAACAGTAAACACCCTTCTCTCTCAGCTAATATGAGTAACTGCTACTTCTTACTAATTACTGCTTTATCCTGGTGCTAGTCTGCCTTTTGATAGATAGATAGATAGATAAGGCACTCATAGAATTGCCCCCACTGATGGCACCTGATCTAGAGCAAACACCTAGTTTAGACCCTCCCCAAATCACCCAGCTGAGGTCCCAATCCTATGTATTAGGTTTTTTCTAACACTCGCTTATTTGGCCCCATAGTTCCCCATGGTGAGTTTTCTCCTTCACTGCAATGAGGCATATACCCTGCTTGATCAACTACAGGTGTATTTCTAGTGGTATTTGGTTGAATAACATTGATAAGGCCTATTAAAAAAAAAAAAAAGACTATAGAATTACATAGAGAAATACAGAACATGTTTTCTGATACATTTACTCATTTTATATTAATCTGTATATCTCCATATCTCTCTATCTATATTTCAACCTCTTGAATGGTGAAAAACATACTGTTATTTATATTACCAGTTTCAAGACTTTGTGGTGTCAGAGTATGCAACTAGCTAAATATAAAAAGCTCAGGCAATTTTCAGAAAACAATGTATTTTATACTCCATAAGTAAAGCATTTTACTCAGTTTCCAAATTATTCAAATTCCACAGAAAAAGTTGATTGCTATAACATGTGCATGCTAAGATCAAGCTTGATTTCTAGAAGCTATAATGCCGCTAATTAAGTATAGCCAATTTTATATCACTTTATAATGTCTGTTTGCCTCATTCAAACTCAGCATACAAATGTAATAACTAGTCAAAATATGCTTACTACAAAGATATAAATGTGTTACTCAAGGAGTTTTTTTCTTTTATGTAATTCTATAGTTCTTAATGAGGGGAAGTAGTATTTTGTTAATTTTATCATGGGGTAATGCTGCCTCTTTAATAAACTGCCTCTTGAGAACACCTGTTGGTTGCCACCTTAACATTTCCTTTAAGATATTGATTTTATTGAGAAAATCCTTGTATTTATAATATCTCATTACATGGAATTCTATATTAAGAATAGTAGGAGCAGATAAAATCAGTTATTATCCTTCTTTTATTTCTCTGTTTCCATACTTGATTGAAACCTTAAATTTACATACCTCATCTATATTTTGAAGGGAAAAAAAAACAAACTCGTTGCTGTCAAGTTGATTCCGACTCACAGTGACCCTATAGGACAGTGTAGAACTGCCCCATAGGGTTTCCAAAGAGCATCTGATGGATTCAAACTGTCAACATTTTGGTTAGCAGCCATAGCTCTTAACCACCATGCCACCAGGGTTTCCTTATTTTTCTTCTTAATGAGGGCTGCACTGGTACTTTTGTTGTCACTGTGATCTGTGAGAACTTGGGAAAACCCACTTAGTAAGCAGGCTTGTTTTTTGAAGTTGCTCCAAGTTTTCTAGGCTTGAAAGCATAATTAAAGTTAATGAAGAAAAAAATTAATTGCTCTACTTAAAAGTGCTATTTAGGGGCTCACAAACTTGAACAAGTCGATATATGAGATACTCAATCTCTCAACAAGCACGAAAGAAAGAAAGATTAATTTGGTATGCAATTGCTCGAAATCCACATTCCTTCTTTTTCAGCATTTAAGGTGCATTCTGAAAAACAAGTAGTGTTGGTATCTCACCTGTGCTACCCACATTTTTTAAAAAACGATGCTTTTCATTTGTACATTTAAGTGACACCAATAAATTAATCATCACCAACAATCATTGCCACATTTACCATCACCATAAACAGATATTCAATGCTTCTTAATCAATGACTCCCCTTTTCCTCCTGCCCCTTCCTCCCACCTCTGGCAATCACTAATAAACTTTTGCATATACTTTTGCCTATTCTAGATATTTCATATAAGTGAGACCATATAATATTTGTTCCTTTGTGATTGACTTACTTCACTCAATATAAGGTTTTCAAGGTTCACCCAAGCTGTAGCGTTATCAGGATTTCATTTCGCTTTGTGGCCAAGTAATGTTCTATTACTTATTGCGTTTATCCATTCATCTGTTGATAAACATCTTGGTTGTTTCAACCTTTTGACTATTGTGAATAGTGCTGCAATGAAAATTGGTGTACATCCTTATACTTTCTTTAATCTTTTCATCCTTCTAATTTTTAGAGATGCTCTCTGTTGACGTGTAGGCTTTATTATTTCTCCTCTCTTGGGTATGCATTTGCCATCAGCATCTGCATATATAATTCTGTAAACACATGGGGCATTTTTGTTTGTTTGCCATTAAGTAAATATAAGCCTATAAATTTTAGATTTAATTTTTTCTATACCTCAGCCTGTAGGTAATGATACCAATTTTTGAGTAATTCAGATAAATCTAGAAAAAGTGAGAAGAAAACAGAATAAGACCAAGGCAATGCAAATTCAAACATTTTTGAAAGATATTTAAATGAATTACCTAGTATTTTATTTTTAGAGTTATTTTAAGTGCTAAAGAAGGAAAACATATACATTGCTGTCACCAAAAATTGCCCGTGAATACATTTTTTTTTAAAGTTGTGCATGCTGATGAAGGAAACAACATGGATGTCTACTGAAGGTGGAGCTTCCAGATAATGCCACTGTGTATCTCACACTGAAATAGAGAAATGCAATAAATACAATATTAAGAAATAGAAGGAAAGCAAATGAGCAAATGTGGCAGAGACTCTTCTATATACTTTTTTCCAAAATAATAATTTAATCTGAAATTGTCTTCTGAAATTCTATTGCTCAGTAATGTTCTGCTTATAAATGGACTCATAAGGAAGATATTTTGCTTTCCAATATCTACATCTAGGAACATTTTCCCCCACTAGTCTTGTACAATAAGAAGTCAGTAGATTTTAGTGTCCAATTACTATTGGCTAATTAATTTCAGAAGAGGTCATTAGATTGAATGGTTCATTAGGCTGAGGGATTACCATGGTATTTAAAAGAAAAAAATTTCTACATATTAAAAAGATATACATGTGAAGCTATAAAGAAAGAAAAATGCAGAACGAAGTGAGAGATTAGATCAAAATGATCCACTGACTATACAGAATTGTATCTCTTTCTACTAAAATTCTCCTAAAATGGTAGATTATGTATATTTTAGTAATAACCCTGGAGATAGGGAGAAATAGTATCATTTACAGAAATTATACAGAATTCCTGGAGTTTAGACACAACTGTAATAATTCTGACAAAATGAAAAGGACAACACTGCAATGCACACACTAGATAAAGCTGTTATAAAGGTAAATTCAGATTCAGAGAAGCTTCATAATCAGATTGAACAAATGTAAAAAGTAAGAGTGGCCCATGTATGATCATAAAAAAAATTACAGATTTTTATTCACAAGCAGCTGCCACCACACGGTCATTCCAAAATTCCAAACACTTACTTTCACACTCCCACTGCCTGTGGAAAGATTGACATGGGAAGTGGAGCTGAGGTATATGACTCTAAACCTGAAAGCTTGGCAAAAATCATGCTAAGAAATGTGGGCTTGCCTGAGAAGCAGTTGCAGT
Organism: Trichechus manatus latirostris; assembly: GCF_000243295.1. NCBI lineage: Eukaryota > Metazoa > Chordata > Mammalia > Sirenia > Trichechidae > Trichechus > Trichechus manatus. The sequence goes on along the minus strand of NW_004444107.1, from coordinate 2,870,299 downwards.
GTGGGTGAAAGTATCTGAGAAGAATGCAGAGCAGCATGTGAGGTAACTCAGGATTTTGCAATATACACGTAAGTAAGAAAGAAGCAACTCAAAAGAAGGAAGAGATACATTAGTACCTTTCATCACCAGAATAAAGTTCTGGTTATTTTGACAATTGTCAGAATCTCTATACTGAAGAAGGAAAATAAACCATGTTCAACTCAGTAGCAGGAAAAAAAAAACAAAAAACAAGGAAATATAGTAAGTAGAAGACATCAAGCAGCATGGTAGCAACAAAAACAACAAAAATAATAATGTTTCCAATATGTTACTTCTGTTGCTGTTAGGTGCCATCAGGTCAGTTCCAAATCCCAGTGACTCTATGTACAGCAGAACGCAATGCTACCCAGTCCTCCATCATTCTCAGAATCATTGCTGTGTTTGTGACCATTGTTGCAGCCACTGTGTCATGTCAATACATCATGTCAAAGGTCTTCCTTTTTTTCGCTGACCCTCTACCAAGCGTGTTCTTCTCCAGGGACTAGTCCCTCTTGGCTAACATGTACAAAGTAAGTGAATCAAAGTCTCTCCATTCTAGCTTCTAAGGAACATTATGGCTGTACATCTTCCAAGACAAATCTGTTCATTCTTCTGGCAGTCCATGGCATATTCAAAATTCTTTGCCAACACCATAATTCAAATTAATCAATTCTTCTTTTGCTTCCTTATCAGTTGTCCGGCTTTTGCATGCATATGAGGTAATTGAAAAGACCATGGCTTCAGTCAGGCACACCTTAGTCCTCAATGTGACATCTTTGCTTTATAGCTTTTAAAGAAGTCTTTTGCAGCAGATTTGCCAATGCAAAATGTTGTTTGATTTCTTGACTGCTGTTTCCATGGACGTTGATTGTGTATCCAAGTAAAATGAAATCCTTCACAACTTCAATGTTTTCTCCGTTTATCATAATGTTGCTTCTTGGTCCAGTTGTGAAGATTTTTGTTTTCTTTATGTTAAGGGTTAATTCACACTGAACGCTGTAGTCTTTGATCTTCATCAGTAAGTGCTTCAAGTCCTCTTCACTTTTAGTAAGCAAGGTTGTGTCATCTGCATATTACAGGTTGTTAACGAATCCTCTGCCAATCCTAATGCCACACCCTTCTTCATATAGTCTGGCTTCTTGGATTATTTGCTTAGCATATAGATTGAATTCATATGGTGAAAGTATACAACCCTGAAGCACACTTTTTCTGATTTTAAAACATGCAATATCCCCTTGTTCTGTGTGAACTACTGCCACTTGATCTATGTACAGGCTCCGCACCAGCAAAATTAAGTGTTCCGGAATTTCCATTCTTCACAATGGTATCCATAATTTGTTATGATTGACACAGTCGAATGCATTAGCATAGTCAATAAAACACAGGTAGACATCTTTCGGGTATTCTCTGCTTTCAGCCAAGATCCATCTGACATCAGCAATGCTAGCCATCATTCCACAACCTCTTCTGAACACTGCTTGAATTTCTGACAGTTCCCTGTCAATATACTGCTGCAATCTTTTTGAATTGTATTCAGCAAAATTTTACTTGTGTGTGATATTAATGATAATTTCCACATTCGGTTGGATCACCTTTCTTCGGAATGAGCACAAATATGGATCTCTTCCAGTCAATTGGCCAGGTAGTTGCCTTCCAGATTTCTTGGCATACACGAGTGAGCACTTACAGCACTGCATGCATTTGTTGAAACATCTCAATTGGTATTCCTTCAATTCCTGCAGCCTTGTTTTTCACCAATGCCTTCAGCGTAACTTGGACTTCTTCCTTCAGTACCATTGATTCTTGATTATATGTTACCTCCTGAAATGGTTGAACGTTGACCAATTCTGTTTGGTACAGTGACCCTGTGTATTCCTTGCATCTTCTTTTGGTGATTCCTGTGTTATTCAATATTTTCCCCATAGAATCCATCAATATTGCAACTCGAGGTTTAAATTTTTTCTTCAGTTCTTTCAGCTTGAGAAATGTCGAGCGTGTTCTTCCCTTTTGGTTTTCTAAGTCCAGGTCTTTGCGCTTTTCATTTAATACTTTACTTTGTCTCCTTGAGCCTCTCTTTGAAATCTGTTTAGCTCTTTTGCTTTATCATTTTTTTCCATTCACTTTAGCTAGTGTACTTTCAAGAGCAAGTTTCAGAGCTTCTTCTGACATCTACTTTGGTCTTTTCTTTCTTTCTTGTCTTGTTAATGACTTATTGTTTTTGTCATGTGTCATGTCCTTGACGTCATCCCACAACTCTTCTGGTCTTCAGTCATTAGTGTTCAATGCATAAAATTTATTCTACTTACTATGTATTGATGACATGCTCTCCTAGAAAATGGGCCATTACTTGATTATTATTAAAAAATATATAGCTAACACAACATTTTGAGGTAGGTACTGATTTTATTCTATTATCAGAAATGGAAAACTGAGATTGAGAGTAGTTAAGTGTTTTTCTGAATGTCACACAACTAGTGTATTGTTTAAAAAAATAGTTTTGACATCATGTAAGAATATTCCCAGGTATTACAGTTTAAATAATTAAGTTAATTAAATAAGTAAAATGAACCATTATGTATTCAGTCTATCAAAAATGTATTCTTAAATAAAGATGTCGTTAATTTTTTTTTAAAGTGGGACAAATACAGATAATATTTATAAGATTTTATCAAATTATTAATATTCATAATACATGAAGAAGCCTTACAATTCAATACAAAAAATAAATAAATTAACCTATCAATAGCAAATATACAATATGGCAATTTACACAGAAGAAGAATATTAAATGTCCCCAAAATTTTTGAACTTCAGTAAATTTGCAATTAGCATTAGGTCATATTATTCTCCCATAATATTGACAGAAATTTAAAGAGCTGATTACAGCCATTGAGGACATATATATTTGGAAACAACAACTTGCATACTATGTTACTTGAAATGTATTTGGCATAGTCCTTTTGGTGAACAATTTGGCAATATGTTAATTTTTTAAAAAAATTTGCAGGCTATTCTTTCTAGAGATTCAAGCTTTAGGTTATTAACCTAGAGAAATACATTGACTCAAATTCAAATGGGCAAGCACAGAAATGTTCATTAAAGCCTTATATGTAATAATAAAAAATATGGGAACATAATTATACAGTCAGAATAAGAAAGTGTTAAATTCTTTTTATGTATCTATGCTTAAAGATTTTATATATATGAAATAGATCTGTTTGTGCTGAAAAGGTTAACATATAGGAGAGCATAACGAGTAAGTTGCAGAACAAAAGGAAACTAAGTATGTTTCCTAACAAAAAAAAAAAAGAATACAAATGGAAATTACATACATATATGCAAAAAATTGTCAGAAAGAATATATAGAAAAGTGTTAACTATGGTTTTGAAGAGGATAGTGGGATTATATGTGTCGGAGAAATGGGTGTTAAAATACACTTTTACATTTTATGGTTTTCACATGTGACATATTTTTAAATGTTGTTAGTTGACATTGAGTTGCCTCCCGACTCATGGTAAACCCCAGTATAAGGAATGTAATGCTGCCAGTCCTGCACTATCCCCATAATCATTTATTTTGTGGATCAGATAGTTATGATCCATAGGGTTTTCACTGGCTGATTTTCAGAAATAGATCAGTAGGCCTGTCTTCCTAGTCTGTCTTAGTCTGGAAGCTCCAATGAAAACTGTTTAGCATAATAGCAACACCCAAGCCCCCACTGAAAAGCCCTGGTGGCACAGTGGTTAAAAGTGCTCAGCTGTCAACCAAAAGGTCAGAGGTTCGAACCCACCAGCTGCTCAGCAAGAGAAAGATGTGGCAGTCTGCTTCCAATAAAGATTTACAGCCTTGGAAACCCTACGGGGCAGTTCTACTCTGTCCTATACGGTTTCTATGAATCGAAATCGATTCAATGGCAATGAGTTTTGGAAGCCTCCACTGACAGATAGCTGGTGTGGCTGTGCATGAGGTGAATTGGTCAGGAATTGAATTTGAGCCACGCAATTAATTACTTTTGTGTGTGGCCTTTCTAGCCACTGTCTTGTAACTCCAACCCAGATGATTGTGTGATTGGGTAATTGTGGCCTACCAAGGCGATTGGTCAGTTTTGCCTTAAAAGAGAGACAATTCCAGAGCAGAGAAGAGGAGCCCACCACCACCAAGGAAGGACAGAGCAGCAGGAGAGACTCCGCAGCAGAGACCCGGTAGCAGGAGACGGTGTGGTGGGCTTCCAGGCCCACAGAGAGAGAAGGCTGAGTGCCTTTGGGCAGAGACTGAGGGCCAGGGAGAGGTGTGCCTATGAGCACAGCTGACGAGAGGCTATCTTGATGAAAGAACTGTATCCTGAGTGTTCCTTAGCCTGAATTGTAACAGTTACTTCCCTTGTAATAAATCCCATAATCTTAAGTAAGGTCTTTGAGTTCTGTGTGGCCATTGCAATGAATTATTGGACCCAGCAAAGAAGTAGAGAGTGCTGTGTGAGGGATGGTTGGTGTCAAAAATCAGTAACGACAGTGGAGAGAGGAGGCTTGTCTGGCCTCTGTCTCATGGGAGTCAGCCTTGCACTGTTGATCTTGGTTCTCTTTCCCCCTTGTGGGTTTGGAGGAGGTCAGATACTACCCCTATGCCGTTTTTATAGGTCACCTGCATGAAAGGCACCTCTGAACCACTATTGCACATTTGTATAAATAAATATGTGTAACACATATATAAATAATAATATTTTTGATTTCATATTAATTCATATGTATATAAAATAAAACATTAAAGCAACTAAACTTAAAATGATATCAAAAAGGAGAAAAATAAAGACGAGCAAGAAGTTCTTCTTCTACTTGTGTTCATTTGCTCTGCTTTGAGCCTTTCTTTTATAGTTATTCATCTCCTTCACTGTATAATTTACCATAAAAATATATTTGCTAAACGTATCTCATAGTTAACATAGGTATTTATGTTGCGAATTTATGTAGAAAAAAATGTTTGGCACAGGAGGAAACCTACTCTGTAAGTTATGAAAGTTGTCCATTTTCAAGCCTCTCAGCAGAATGAAAGTGCTGCCCAGCAGCTTTTTAAATTTACACAGTAAATGTGTAGTCTTTTAAAGCTGTCATTAGACTGAAAAATTAAAATTAAAAAAGCAAAACCTTGGAACATTTTATTTCAATTCTTTACATAATAGATAAATTACTTGTCTCTTTTTTTTTTATGTTGAACAAGTAGTCTTATTCTAACATTTCCATCTGAATTTAGAGACAATCTCAAGAATAGATTTGACTGATTAAACACTAACCACAGACCAGATGAGTTGTGAAATGACATCAAGGACATCATACATGAAGAGAGTAAGAGGTCATTAAAAATACAGAAAAGAAAGAAAAGACCAATATGTATGTCAGAAGAGACTCTGAAACTTGCTCTTGAATGTGGAGTAGCTAAAGCAAAAGGAAGAAATGATGCAGTAAAAGAGCTAAATGGAAGATTTCAAAGGGTGGCCCAAGAAGACAAAGTTAAGAACTATAATGAACTGGGCAAAGACCTAGAGTTAGAAAACCAAGAGGGAAGAACACTTCAGCATTTCTCAAGCTGAAAGAACTGAAGAAAAACATTTAAACCTCCAGTCGCAGTATTGACGGTTTCTATGGGGAAACTATTGAATGACTCAGGAAGCACCAAAAGAAGATGGAAGGAATACACAGAGTCACTGTACCAAACAGAATTGGTCAACGTTCAACCATTTCAGAAGGTAGCATATGATCAAGAACTGATGGTACTGAAGGAAGAAATCCAAGCCACACTGAAGGCATTGGTGAAAAACAAGGCTGCAGGAACTGACAGAATACCTATTGAGATGTTTCAACAAATGCATGCAGTGCTGGAAGCACTCACTTGTCTATGTCAAGAAATTTGGGAGACAGCTACCTGGCCAACCAAATGAAAAAAGTCATATTTGTGCCCATTCCAAAGAAAGGTGATCCCACCGAATATGGAAATTACCTAACAATATCATTAATGTCACACACAAGTAAAATTTTGCTGAAGATCATTCAAATGCGGTTGCAGTAGTACATAGACAGGAAACTGTCAGAAATTCAAGCCAGATTCAGAAGAGGACTTGGAATGAGAGATATCGTTGCTGATGTCAGATGGATCTTGGCTGAAAGCAGAGAATACCAGAAAGATGTTTACTTATGTTTTATTGACTATGCAGAGACATTCAACTGTGTGGATCATAACAAATTATGGATAACGTGAAGAATGGAAATTCCAGAACACTTAACTCTGCTCATGTGGAACCTGTACATAGACCAAGAGGCAGTTGATGGAACAGAAGAAGGGAATACTACGTGGTTTAAAATCAGGAAAGGTGTGTGTCAGGGTTGTATCCTTCCAACATACTTATTCAATCTGTATGCTGAGCAAATAATACAAGAAGTTGGACTGTATGAAGAAGAATGCAGAGGAGTTCCAGCAAAATGGCACTCTAGGCAGAAGCACCACGCCGTCCCTCCACAACAAAGATCCGAAAAACTAAGCCGAACAGAGAATACAACAATCCTGCTACCCTAAAAAATCAAATGAAGAGATAAAGAACTCAGCCAAGCGCCAAATGGAGTGAGAAAACTGACAGAGAACGGAGAGCGAGGAGAGATGCATGCAGAGGTCCCCTACCAGCTAACACAGCGCGAATCCACCATCTTGGACTCCTATCGGAGACCAGCAAACGGGGGTACAAGAAAGCAGCCTCACAGAGCATCCAGCAGGAGACAAAACAACCGGTAATTTGCGATGTGCGCTTTCCCACCCCCCACCCCTCTTCGCCCCGGCTCGGCCTCCTCTGCTTCCCACGGCCACAGTCTCTAGGCCGGAAGTGCCGGCTGCTTGGATTCCACACACCCAAGCGGGCGGCTTTCTGGGTGCCATTTGTTGGCTGCTAGTGTTGCTTTTTTTTTTCTGCTTCTTTTGATTTCTCACTTGCCTCTCGCCACCTCCCCCTCCTTTAACTCGAGTGGCTGGCTCCATGCACCATCTTTGCTTCTTCCTGAGGGGCTGCAGATCGCCGGCAATTTGTGATATATGCTTTCCCACTCTCTACCCTTCTTCAACCACACTCGGCCTCCTCTGCTTCCTGCAGATACAGTCTCTTGTCCAGAAACAGCAGCCCGCACTAGCTGGCTCTCTCAGTGCCATTTGTTGGCTGATGGTGTTGCTTTTTTTTTTTCTGCTTCTTTTGATTTCTTGCTTGCCTTTCACTGCCTCCCCCTCCTTTCGCTCGAGTGCCTGGCTCCGTGTGCAATGTTTCCTTCTTCCTGAGGGGCTGTGGAGCTCCATTCGAGTGTAAAGCTGCTTCCCAGTCTGGGCTACCGTGCTGGTGGGATCCCGGGGCTTTTGTTCATTTGTTCGTTTTGAATTGTTTGTTTATTTTCCTTTCCTTTTCTTGAGTTGGGAGCCCTTTCTGGCCAGGCAGAACTGCGTAACAAGGAACTCCACTTCAGCTTCCACAGACATGCAGAGAGATCCCTGAGGGGATTTCTTTTTTGTTGGTTTTTTTTTTTTTTCCGGTTTTTTTTGGGGGGGGCCTTTCTTTTTCTTTTTTTTTTTTTTTTTTTGATTTGTTTTGTTTTCTTTTCCCTGTTTTTCCCTTTTTGTCTTTCTTCATTGCTCAGTTTCTCATGTCTCTATATCTTCCTTCTCTTTCTGATCCCTGAATACCAGGCTTTGTATACCTCTATGCCTTCTAGCCAGGCTGTATTGCAACACCTGAGAGTGTCTTCCCCAGACCTCACAGCTGCATCTGTGGGATCCCTGGGAACTTTGCAGTTCTTTAACCTTTCTCATTTTTATTTATTCACTCTTTTCTTTTCTTCCTCTTCCCCCTTCTGTTTTTCTCCATTTCATAGTCTCTCATCTCTCCATTCCAACGGCAAGCTCCCCTAGCATTCTTTTTTGTTTGTTTGTATGTTTTTGGCTCCTGTTCCTCTCTCTTCTGTCCCATATCCATCTTAGCTCCACACATAACAATCTCCCCACTGCATCTTGCCTACCTGCACCGTGCGCTTGACATCACACCACCAAGCAGCACAGACACGGCCTACTGGAACCTGCCATGCACTGACTACCGACCCGCTCTGGTGGCTGTAGTAAGTGCCACAAACAACCCATCCCAGTAACTCCTCTTCAGCTAGACCTGACCTGCTATACCATATCTGAGTGACTGACCCTGCCAGTTGGAGAAGGAGGTGAAAAGTATTGAGGGCACAGACGAGCAAACTACAAAGAGCACACAGTCCGCCTGCTGAGACATAGTCAAAATTTTTTTTAAAAAAGGGACAAAACAAACAAATCTACAATCAATAAACAAGAAAAATAACTACTAAATGTCCCCAAAACAGCAGACAATATCAAAACATTTACAAAAACAGGACAGGATGGTTCCAGTAGGCATCCAAA
>NW_004444107.1:2848990-2856391 GCF_000243295.1 Trichechus manatus latirostris | reverse complement strand
GTTCACTGTTCAGCCTGGGAGTGGACAGCCCCGTAAAACCAAATGAGACTAACGAGGTACAGAGGTCCAGTGACAAGGGCCAGAAGGCAGAAGGGGACACGGAAGCTGGTGATAGGGAACCCAAGGTTGAGTAAGTATTTTGTTGATGGGTTGTGAGATTGTTAACTATTGTCATAGGGCAACATTTGTAGTAACTTTTAAATGAGAAACTATTTTGTTCTGTAAGCCTTCATCTTAAGTGAAAATAACAGCACAATTGGAAAAGTGTAGTCAATGTCACTGAGCTGTGTATGTAGAAATTTTTGAAATGGTGTATATTTGGCTATGTGTATTTTCACCAAAAAAAAGAAAGGTTGAGAAGTTAGAGGGTTGATATGTTGTTGGGTTGTTAACAAATGTCATAAAACAACATGTGTACTACTGTTTCATGAGAAACTATTTGTTCTGTAAGCCTTCACCTGAAGTACAACAAAATAAAGAAAAAAAAATAAAAATAAAGAAGAAGAATGCAGCATCACGATTGGAGAAACACTCTACTCATTGATAAACTTTGATATGCAGATGACACAACCTTGCTTGTTGAAAGTGAAGAGGAGTTGAAGCACTTATTGATGAAGATCAAAGACTAAAGCCTTCACTATTGATTATACCTTAACATAAGAAAACAAAAATTCTCGCATCTGTACTAATTAGGAACATCATGATAAATGGAGAAAAGATTGAAGTTGTCAAGAATTTCATTTAACTTGAATCCATGAAGAATGACTATAGAAGCAGCAGTTAAGAAAGAAAACTACCTACTGCACTGGGAAAATCTGCTGCAAAAGACTTCTTTACAGTATTCCGAAGCAAAGATGTCACTTTGAGGACTAAGGTGAGCCTGTTCAAAGCCAAGGTATTTTCAATTACCATATATGCATTTGAGCAACAAATATGGAAGACCGAAGAAGAATTGATGCCTTTGAATTATGGTGCAGCTGAAGGATATTGAACATACCATGGACTGCCAGAACAAACATCTGTCTTGGAAGAAGTGTAGCCAGAATGGTCCTTAGAATCGAGGATGGTGAGACTTCATCTAATGTACTTTGGACATGTTATCAGGAGGGACCAATCCCTGGAGAAGGACATCATGCTTGGTAAAGTAGGTCATTGAAAAAGAGGAAGATTCTAAATGAGATATATTGACACAGTGGCTGCAATGATGGGCTCATTCCTGGCAACGATTGTGAGGATGGCACAGTACTGGCAGTGTTTCGGTTGTGTGTGGGGTGACTATGAGTTGGAGCTGACTTGCGGGTACCTAACAACAGCAACAATTTTATTTTTATATATTTGTTTAATTTTTTTAACCTTTGATAGTTTTCTAAAGAATGTCACAAGATCACCATAAATAAAAATTAAAAAGAAGACTGCAAGAATAAATGTTATCTGGTTTTACAAGCCTATCAAAATTTTTAAATGCAACCTTTTGGAGTTAGGCACAATTCAAAGGAAAACAAAAATCTGAAACATTAGGAGGTCAATGGCACTGAAAATAATATTTAAATTATTGAAGTTACTTTTGTTTCTTGAAAGTAATTACTTTTATGACCAGATTTTTGAAAATGGATATATGTTTTGGAAAAGGTTTTAATATAACCCAGCTATATTTCTGTCAAATATTTATTACTTTAGATTAACTTGACATTACAGTAGAAACAATGTGTAACCCTACATCATTTTTTTTTTTCTTATTAGATGACCACATAGTTAGATCCTAGTTGATGACTTTTATTCATTGCCATAGTGAGAGCAGACCTGGGTCTTCTCAGCTTCTCTATCTCCCATCCTTATACATTGTAAATCTGTGGTCAGGCACAAGCTTCTAAGCATTCACCTTATTGCTCCATTGTCGAATCAGAGGCATTTATTTCAATAGTGTATAACCTTGTATTTGATTACTTTGGCTGCTAGTTTGGATAACATGTGCTTTGGAGGTAATGGAATCAGTCAAGGCAAGTTTAATTTCTATACACCATTAAGTCCCCCTGTCTCTTCTAGTTTAGTGAACTGCCCAACATCTTGCAATTACTAAACACACTCTAATTGACTCAAATGCTAGAGTCAGAATCAGTTAGATATTTTTGAAGATGGAGTTACATTGCTACAACCTGAAGGTAAAATTTAATTCGCCTGATCAGTAGTAACAGGCTCTATTAGAGAGCTGAAAGACTTAGTAAAGCTGACTAAGATCCTAAAATACATTTCTAGCATCATTTTTTAACTGGAATTTCTAAGTAAAATGGAGAAATACATTACATGCTGGATGATTGTGAGTTTTAAAAAATGGAATTAACCTTAGTTTGTGAACAAAAGGAAAATTTGATTACAAATCAAATCAAATTGGCATCACATCGCTGATCAAATTTAGGCAGAATATACATTAATATAATTGACTTAATAGTTAATAGTAATTGTTACAAAAGTACAAGTTTTAAAACAATTTCTTTGCTTTTTTTTTTTTTTTTGTTTTTTTAATCTTTATTCTGGCTGGTTAATTGAAATTGTAAGGTATTTATTGTGTTTTTACTCTTATATGTTTCCTATATTCACTTCTTGAACCTCGTCTCCACATTTTTTGCATGTTTTATTTATCCACTTGGGGCTAAGATCCCCTTGAGGTAGAGGCCATTACCATTGACTTTAATTTTTGCCTTAGTGTGACTGAGGAGTAGCGTGGATTTGTAGCATTGTCTGTCCAATCACTTGAAAATAAATAAAACCAAAATTATAAGAACATTGTTACATGTAAAATAGTAGTAAACTTGAAAAGCAGTGATCAACCTCTCTACTGAGGTGAGAAAGAGCTATTCTCTCACACACAACCAAAATAAACACACAGTGACAGTGGTTCACTATTTTTATCAGAAAATCCAATTTAAGTTAATATGTGACATTAACACGAGAAATTCAATGCAAACCAATTATCCAACCAACTAGTACCTAATAACAAAAGAGTCATCCCTAATTAACTTATAGCATCACATTCAGGGTTAAGAGGAGCTATAAAAACAACCACACCATCATATCCAGAAGACAATGGACTCTATCATTCCTCAATAATTAATAAAAATCCTGGGAAGCATGTCATCTCAGAGTAATTGACTTCTATTTTCAATAGTGAACAGGGATAAGATCCTTTAGGTATATGCCATTAAGTTATCTCTTTGGAAATGCATTTTATTGTATGTAAAAGTAAAAAAAAACAAAATAAATTTAAATGCAAATGTGTTAATTTACTAGACACATTTGACTCTCCTACTCTGAATAATTTAGGACATTACATCTGAATGTAGGATGTGGGATTGATCTAATAGAGTTGTTGTTGTGTGCTGTCCAGTCAATTCCGACTCATAGCCATCCTATAGGACAGAGTAGAACTGCTCCATAGAGTTTCCTAGGCAGTAATCTTTACCAGAGCAGATTGCCAGGTCTTTTCTCCTGCAGAACCACTGGTGGGTTCGAACTACCAGCCTTTCAGTTAGTAGCCCAGCACTAAATCTTTGCGCCACCAAGGCTCAATGGAGTCATAGGTAAATATAATTCTACATATAAATCTTATGCTCCCCACAATCAGAAATTTATTGGTTTAATTTTTGTTATCATTAGAATGGATAGAGAAAGAGAGCTACTATTCAAGTTTCTGAACATCACTAACATCAAAATGCAAATACACAAAAATTATTTGTTGCCTTTCTTTAAAGTACACTTGTATGCTGTGATAGTTAAGGTTGCACGTCAGCTTGGCTGGGCAATGATTCTCAGTGGTTTGATAGTTGTATGATGTTGTGATCACTTCCATGATGAGACTTGATATTATGTGATCACGTTCATGATGGGATATGCTGTGAGTAGCCAACCAACTGAAAGACAGTTTCCTTGGGCGTGTGGCCTGCATTGAATATAAGTGGATATTCTGGCAAGGTTTGTGGGCTTTTGCTCATTCTGGAACCTGCAGCTGGCTCCTATTCATCCAACCTCTGGTTCTTGGGACTTGAGCTAGCAGTTTACCTGCTGTCTTGCCTGCCAATCTTGGGATTCATCGATCTTCACAGCTTGTGAGCAAGAGCCCTGCTGTCTGACCTGTCAATCTTGGGTTCGGCAGACCCTGCAGCTACATGAATTAGGAGAAGCCTCTATCCTGACCCACAGACTTGAGATATTCCAGCCTCGACAACCACGTGAGTCATTTCCTTCATATAAATCTCTCTATATATGTATTCATATGCTTTACTGGTTTTGCTTCTCTAGAGAACCCAGCCTAAGACATATTATACAATGTCCTACTAAGTGCCAAATACATTTTTAATTGGAAATTGTATGTATTTATGATTTTCTCTACTATAGTAGAAAACATTTCATCTTGACACAATTGAGGCTACAAATCAAATGGATAATTTAAAATAAAACCAGAAGATACCATTACAAAGGAGAAAGATTAATTACTCTGGTCTTTCTACTTAAAAAATAAAATACAATGCATTAAAAATCTTAAAAATCAGGGTATGAGAAGCTTGAGTTTGGTATGGACACATTCTTTATATTTTATATAACAGTACCTATAACGCTAATATTTCATATTAGCTCACTAAGTGCTATCATGTGAACCCAAATATTTGACTCAGTGGTAAACATGTATGCTAACTTTAAATATTGGAGCTTTGACGAGTATCTAGTTACCTATATTAGGAGGGATAATAATGTCAACAGAAGATGAGGGTATGATAGTGTACTACTTCCTCAGATATATATATATATATTATACAAGGCAGTCCAGTCTATAAATATGAAATTTTAAACATATGTAATAACAAACTACTTGGGATTCAGCTGTGTGATGGAAAGAAAGAGACTCATTGGGAAGAAAGATGAGACTGGTATGGTGGTGAAAGAGGAAACATTAAAGAGGTAGTATTTCACCATTTTAATTTTTTTCAGATAAAAATAAAATTGTATGCTTAAATAGATAACAAGAATGATTAAAACCTACCCCCAATAATGATTTTGAAATTGGAACAGTTGGATTAAACAAACAAACAAAAAAATCTAGCTGTCATTGAGTCAATTTCAACTCACAGGGACCCCATGCGTTTAAGAATGGAATTGCACTCTATAGGGTTTAAACAAAGCCCTTCAGAAACTCTTTTTTATTATCTAAAAAAACTTATTTTCCTGAAGAAATAATATAATGCAGTACACAAAATGGAATTCTTAATGAAAAATGTTTTACTACAGAACTTTCAAGTTAAGTGAACATATTTATTTTAATATGACTAGTCAGCAACTTACCATCTGTTTTATTGCTTAGTTTAGCTTCTCTATTTAAAGTCTAGGATCTCTTTGAAAAACAAAATTATTCTGAAGCTGTTTTATACATTTATGCAAAGGGAAAGCCTCTAACCTTGAAATTTTTGACAATTAAATTATTGGCAATTAAAATGATCTTCACAATGATCTTTAACTTGAACTCTTGGTTTAGCCTATATACATCTGTATATAGGTCACATTTACTTCACCAACAAAAGACAACCCATCTTCTCATTCTGGCTTATAAATTTTATTTTTAATAATATTGAAATTCCTGAGAATTTGTTATATGTTATATAATCTTTCCTTTGCCACTTTATCACCTATGTCGCCTATTGCAATCCCTGTAGGGGAAATGAGGTTCAAGGTACATAAAAGCAAATCAGAGGCTGCAGTTTCATTCTTTCTAAAGTGTCTGGCACATGTGTCTGTTTGTATAGCCTTCAGGCTGGGAAGTATTAGGGCTTTGAGTACTTAGAGCAGCATAAATGAAGGGAATCATTCAGAAGATTATTGAAAAAGTGGTAAAATTAGGTAGAACTCTGCTTCTGTAAGACGCCCTGGTGGCGCAGTGGTTAAACAGTTCGGAGGCTGCTAAACAAAAGCTTGGGTGTTTGAAAAGTTCTACTCTGTCCTATAGGTCGCTGTGTAAGTGGGGATAGACTCTATGGCAGTGGGTGGGTGTGCTTCTATATCTGATTGATTACTCTGCATTTTTTGACTGCCTAAATGATGAAGACAATCTCATCTCTGCACTGGGCTTCACAAAAGTTTAAGTAATCAGAGTGTTTTCTCTCTCTTTTTTAACAATTAGTGAAGAAATAAAGAGTATGATGGCTTTATGGATGTTTTTTCACCAGGACAAGAAAAATCATTATCAAAAGAAATCAGTACCTATAACACTGATATAGCATTGTCAGTCTTTTTACACAGACAATTAGTTATCAATTTGATGAACTAATTTCTAAAATCATATAAAGTATCAATGATATTTAATATGGTTATTCTTAATCCCAATATCTGGACGTATTCCCTAATGTTTTGCTTTTGTACTTCATAGAAAATTGTCTGTAAAAGAACACTAGAATACTTGCTACTAAAAGCAAAGTTCTTATTATGTGACATAGTAAAATGATCCTACACTGGTTGGAAAGAAAAAGCTGGGTTAATATGCCTGCAGAAAATGGATGGAACACAACAAAGATCTTGCTCTCTTGAAGATTGATTCAGATCACTATTACAGACTTTATTTTTTTATTTTTTTATTGTACTTTCGATGAAAGTTTACAGAACAAATAGTTTCTAATTAAAGTCAGTACACATATCGTTTTATGACATTGGTTAGCAACCCCACGACACGTCAACACTCTCCCTTCTCGACCCTGAAGACCTTTTTTCTTTTGTGGAAATATACTAGCCAAATTTACACCATTTCAAAAGTTTCTACATGTACAATTCAGTGACATCAATTATATTCTTCCAGTTGTGCTGCTATTATCACTACCCTTTTCCAAATTATTCCAACACCATTATCTTCAACTCGTTGTCCCCTAGGCTTCCCATCATACTTTTTGAGTTGCTGTTGTCAATTTGATGTCACATAGATAATTCTTTTTTTTTGTACGTCTGATGAACGTTTGCAGAACAAATAGTTTCTCATTAAACAGTTAGTACACATATTGCCCTATGACAACGGTTAAACTACCCCATGACATGTCAACACTGTCCCTTCTCAACTTTGGGTTCCCTATCACCAGCTTTCCTGTCCCCTCCTGTCTTCTAGTCCTTGTCCCTGGACTGCTGTGCCTCATTTTCCTGTTCTGTTTTATAAGGCTGTCTAATCCCCGGCTGAAGAGTGAACTTTGGGATGAGCTTCACCACTGAGCTAAAAGGGTGTCCGGGGGTAACACCTCAGGGTTTCTCCAGTCTGTGAGGTCAGTAAATCTGGTCTTTTCTTCTGAGTTAGAATTCTGTTCTATATCCTTTTCAAGCTCTGTCCAGGACCCTCTATTGTGATCATGGTCAGAGCAGTCAGTGGTGGTAGCCAGGCAC
>NW_004444107.1:2830912-2847344 GCF_000243295.1 Trichechus manatus latirostris | reverse complement strand
AGATTTTTGCTTTTGATTGTATCTCACATAATTCTCAGGGTTTCTTCATTTTTCTTTGTTCTTTTTTCTGATATTTCCTCAAACAGTTGTAGCCAAGTGTTTGTCTTCAATTTTGCTGATCCTATCTTCTGTCGTTTCAAACCTGCTCCTTAGCTCTTCTATGAAAACTGTCCATCTCTGAAATCTTGTTGTTTATCTTCTGGATTTCTAACTGTTGTTTTTGTATGATTTCTAGTTGTGAATTTATTATAGCATTTTTTTCCTGTATTATTTTCTTGAATGCTTCCATTTTTTGTCTGTATTTTCCATGAATTTGTCTATTTTTTCCTCATTTTTGTCTGTTTTTTGCTTCATCTCTTAGATAATTCCAAATATGAGAGATTTGAATTCCCTAGCAGTTAGGTCTAGTGACTTTTCTTCTACTGGATGGTCATCTGGTGTTTTATTTTGGATGCCTACTGGAATCATCCTGTCCTGTTTTTGTAAATGTTTTGATATTGTCTGCTCTCTTTGGGGCATTCAGTGTTTATTTTCCTTGTTTATTAATTGTAGATTTGTTCATTTCGTCCTACTTTTTTGTTTTATTTGGTTATGTCTGAGCAGGCAGGCTGTGCGTTCTTTGTCATTTGCTCATCTGTGGGCACGATACTTTTCACCTCCTTCTCCAACGGGCAGGATCAGTCACTCAGGTATGGTACAGCGGGGCAGATCCAGCTGAAGAGGAGTTACTGGGACGGGTTTTTGTGGCATGTACCAGGGCTGACAGTGCAGACTGGAATCAGTGCAGTGCAGTTTCCAGTAGGCTGTGCCTGTGCAACTTGAGAGTATGTTGTTCAGTGCACGGTGCAGGTAGGCAGGAAGGAGGGGGTAAATTGTGATGTGTGGAGCTAAGATAGGTATGGGAAAGATGAGAGAGAGGAGAGGAAGAGGAGCCAAAACATACACACAAACAAAAAAGAGCGCTAAGGGAGCTTGCAATTGGAGTGGAGAGATGAGAGACTGAGAAACGGGGAAAAACAAAAATGGAAAAAAAAGAAAAAGGGTAAAAGAAAAAAATGCATAAATTGAGAAACTGAAAATAAAGACAAAAAGGGAATAAGAGAGAGAAGAAAACTAAACAAAGAAATGAAAAAAGAAACCAAAAACAAACTAATAAAAAAACCCAAAAAAATTAAAAAAACAAGAATAAAGAAACGTCCCCAGGGATGTCCCTGTGCATCTGAGCAGAGAAAGGGACGTTTCCAAGCCATGTGGTACTGCCCAGCTAGAAGGGGCTCCCAAGCTGAGAAAAGAAAAAGAGAACGAACAAATAAATCAAAACAGAACAAATCAGAGCAAACAAACAAAAAAAAAGCCCCAGGGGTCCCACCAGCATGGTGGCACGGGCCGGGAAGCAGTTTCACAGTTGAGTGGTGTTTCGCAGCCTTTCAGGAAGAAACAAAGATGACACATGGAGCCAGGTATTTGAGAGAAAGGATTAGGAGGTGGTTAGTGGTAAGGAAGAAATCTAAAGAAGCAAAAAAAGCAACACCAGCAGCCAACAAATGGCACTTAGGGAGCTGGCCAGTGCAGGCGAGTGGAATCCAAGTGGCACTGGGGAGAAGCTCGTGCTTCCTGGCCAATAGACTGTGGCTGTAGGAAGCAGAGGAGGCTAAGTGGGGGTGAAGAAGGGTAGGGGGTAGTAAAGCCTATATCGTGGGTTACCGGTTGTTCTGTCTCCTGCTGGAAGCTCTGTGAAGCTGCTTTCTCGTACCTCCTGTTCGCTGATCTCTGATAGGAGTTCAAGATGGTGCATGCATGCTGCGGTAGCTGATAGGGGACTTCTGCATGTATCGCTCCTTGCACTCTGTTCTTGGTCAGCTTTTTATTCCATTCGGTGCTTGGCTGAGTTCTTTATCTCTTCATTTGATGGTTAGGAATGCAGGAATGACATGAGACTCTCTTTAACTTAGTTTTTCTGATCTTTGCTGCGGAGGGACAACGTGGTGCTTCTGACTATAGCGCCATGTTGCCCAGAAGTCCTTTTTTTTTTAATTCTTGTAATTGGTATTAATCATGATGTTTGCTGAAATGCATTGTCAGTTGTGCAAACTGGCTATCCACTGCAAAGAAGGCAAACCAAGGATGTTGTACCACAACGTTCATCAAACTTACTTCCAGTTAGCAGCTAAGATATTAACCCACTATCCACATGCCTGTGTATACAAAAGAAAATACCCATGTAAGAATTGGTGGATTATCCATCAGAGAGGTAGAAATCAAAATCACAATGTGATACCATTTCACTCCCACTAGGATGCCTAGATTTAAAAAAAAAAATACAGAAAATAACAAATGTTGATGAGGATGTAGGGAAATTGGAACCCTTATCCATTTCTTATGGAAATACAAAATGATCCAGGCACTGTGGAAAACAGTGTAATGGTGCTTCAAAAAACTAAGAACTACCATATGACCCAGCAATTCCACTCCTAGATATATATCCAAATGCCTTATAAGCGGGAACTCAAACAGAGACTTGTACACCAATGTTCATTGCAGCACTATTCACAATAGCCAAAATGTGGAAACAACCTAAATTCCTGTCAGAAGATGAATGGATAAACAAAATGTGGTACATACATACTACTCAGCCAGTAGAAGAAATGAAGTCTTGATACATGCTGCAATAGGGATCGAGCTTGAAGACATTATGCTGAGTGAAATAAGTCAATTATAAAAAGACAAATATTGTATGATCTCTCTTACATAAAAGGACAAGAAAAGGTAAAAGTATAGAGACCAAAGTTTGTTATTGGTTACCAGGGGTGGGAGGGTGGCGATAAGGGAAGGATTAACTGTAATGGAAAAATCACATTGATTAAGGGTAGGGTTGCACAGCCAATTATTGCAATTGCTGTCAATAAGTTGTACAACTGTAAAAATTTGAATTGGCAAAAGTTGTGTGATAGATATATTTACAAAAATGACAAAAACAAAATCAGCCACTGAGGTTGCTTACATACAATCAAACATTTCATGGGACTTGGTTCCTTGGTTTAAAGTTTTAAGATCATAGTTTCATGGGGCAACCCAATTAATTGACCTAATAATGTGCTTACTGCTTCTGTTCTGCCTCCTTGTTCATTGTGTAGTACCTGGAGTCTTAAAAGGTTGCAAGCAACTATCCAAGACACAGCAATTGGTCTCTGTTCACCTGGAGCAACAGAGGAAGAAGGAGAATCAGGAATAGGAAGAGGATATGGAATGTGTGGATAATTGCCTCCATGAACAACTACCTCCTTTGCCATAACTTGAAGAACTGGATGGTGTCTTGCTACCATTACTGAACATTTTGTTCAAAGATTCTATAGGAGAATCCTGATCAAAAGATGGAAAATGCTGGACAGAATTTAAAATTCTCATGGACTTCAGACTTTCTGAAACAAATGCCCTGAGATAATCTTTAAACATTAAACCAGAAGTATCCCCTGTAGTCTTCTTAAAATCAAATAGTTTAGCTTATCTATTAAAGAATGCCTGCCTTGAACATTATGCTCTTTCAAGATCTGGCTATAGGAGATCAAAGTAACAACAGCAACTTGAAAGATTAGGTAAGAAACTTAGAGGGCAGTGAGTTCACGTTAATGGGAGAAGAACAACTCAGAAAGGGAGGGTATGAATTGTTGCACAACTATAAGAAAGTATTCAATGACACTGAATTGTACACGTAGAAGCTGTTGAATTGGTGTATGTTTTGCTGTGTATATTCTCAGTAACAACAAAAGAAATTAAGTTAAAAAAATTCATTGATTAAATTTATAAAAACTAAACATTACATATAGTAAAAAAGATGATACAGCCTGTAAGTCTGGGTAGATAAATCAAAGACAAATATAGATCATTCTAATTTTTGATATTAATATTATTTGGGTTTTAATTGTGCCATTACTTAACTATTTAACATTATTAATAAAGGCTGTATTTGTAATTATTTATGTACTAATTTGTCCTCCCCTCTTTGCTGCAAGGTAAGCTTTACATCATAAAATTTTACACAAACCATTCCACTCACTCTGAATTAAATTAACACGTTGTTTTTGTTAGCTGTTGTCCAGTCGATTCCAACTCATGGTGACCTCACGTGTGCATAGTAGAACTGCTCAATAGTGTTTTCAAGGCTACAGTCCTTCAGAAACAGATCACAAAGCCTGTCTTCTGAGGTGCCTCAGGTTAAGTTTGAACTGCCAACCTTTCCGCTAGTAGTGGAGCGTTTAACTGTTCGTGCTACCCAGCCACCTAAATTAATGGATATCGTATTTTACCATGACTATTTATTTTTTGAATAGAAATTTATTTAGAGTTTTACCAGGTATTGTTAGTTTCAGGATCATGCCAAAGTTGCTTTCAAAATATACCAAATTGCTAGGAAGAAGATCTCATGGACCCTCTTAAGTTTATCAAAACTTACTAAGATATAACAATTTTTAGAGAACTTTAAAGAGCAGCAACCACTCCAAGTGCTCTACATGTCATATCTGTTTAGAAATGGTTCAGTTTCACATATTACAGAGCCAAATCTGTAGTAGCTTAAGCACCTAAAGAACGTAAAAACAAACCAAGAGGTAGGTCGGCTTCCCAGGGCTTGTTCAAGCGAGCTCCATGAGAGCACTGGTGTTTAGATTCTTTCTTAACATTTGCTTCATCATTCTTAAGACTGGACAGTTGTCCTCGTGGTTCTAAGAAGTATTCTGTCCTCCAGGTATCACAGTAATATTCCAAGTGGGAGAATGAGGAAGAACAATCCATAATTGCACAACAGCTGCACCTACTCCCATCTCCTACCCTTTAAGGAACTTATGGGAATGATCCCCACTTAACGGCTTCAGCTTGCATCTATCTCATTAGTCAGATCTGTGTCATTTTGTCACCCTTGTCTTCAAGGGGACAGAAAAAGATAGTTTTTTGAGCTGGACACATTGCTGCTGCCTTCAAAGTTGCAGTTCTCTTTTAAGAAGAAAAATGGAAAATAGGTATAAGACGTATAGTGACCATTTAGCAATATCTATCAGAAATGGTGTCATTTAGTCCTGAGATCAACCTTATAGTTATTATTATAATTCTCATTTTACAATCAAAGTAACTGAGACAGAAAGAAAAGAAGTAACATAAAGTTACAGAACTATAAGGGGCACAGACAAGATTTTAATTAAGGCTATCTGATTCTAGAGCCAAGGCAAAAATCCACATTAAGGAAATTCTTTCCAAATTCCATCCAGATAAATGTTTTGATATCTTATGACAGTTCAGATAAATATAAATTTGACATGGCTAGTTTCCATTTCTTAAAAAATAAACAATGAAACTCTCCTGTATTCACTATATCTAATCCCAATTCAACGTTATTATTTGTACTATTGCTTTAAGCTTCTAGGTCAATCATTTTTCCCTTGCTCCATCTCATATTTTATTTCTCATTTTTCTCTACATTGTTGGCTTCTTTTTATCTGGTTGCCCTCTGGTAAATTTTTTATAGTTATGGAAAAAGTTCTTTACAATTTTATTTATTCATATATCCATTCATTTGTGATGAGCAGCACATGTATGAAGACAGTTTTAATATACATATCTCAAAAAGAATTCAAAGCACTTGGTAATATCTTATTTTCTCTTACCAAACTGTTGGTAATTTTTATTCTAAGAAGATTATAAAAATGGCTATAATTTAGCAGGAAAAAAATAAAAAATAAGAATTTGGCTTACCTATAAAATGGGAAACTCTCTTTCTGTCTCCTCATAATATTTTATTCATATATTTTACAGTACCTATCACATTTACCAGATTACAATAACTGTTGTATGAGTCTTAACTTCTCCGCCATAAACTCTTTGAAAGCAGGGAACTGTTGTATATCTTCACACAACAAGCATAACTTCTTCCCTGTAGTGACAGTGATGTTCAGTAAATATTTGTTGAGTCAATGAATTAAGAAAGTGATTCATTTGGAATATATATACTTCTCTGTCTAGCATGTTACTCTGACTACTTAAATGTATATTGTTATTCACTGTCTAGGTATTTGTCAGAATTATACAGAAATTTGTATTTGTTAGACTTCAATGAAAATATAAACTCATATTGAAGTTTTAATTTGAAAGTATCATTTCTTCTTCTACATCTATTAAAATTGCAAGAAAGCCTTGTTAACAACAGCTGAGCATTTTAACAAATTGATGTAAGCAAATGAAAACTGAATCTCTATTAAGAAACTGTAAATATTTTTCTGGGGAAAAATGATATTTGAATTAAAATCTGCATTCTGCAGTGCTTAACCCATGCTACTTGTGTTTGCAGTGACTTGATCGCTATATTGTATCCACGCTCTTCTCCCTCACGTTTAAATTCAGAAGTGGCCTTTAAAAATGAAAACAAATTCAGAAGCACCTTATACCACCTGGGAAATAATCTCATTCTGAAAAGCCTACACCATTACAAATGTGTCTCTAGTGACTAACAGAGATAAAGGCATACATTACTAGATTGTTTCTTAAACAGAAATAACTAATATTAGCAAATCTATGTCTAACATTATTAGTAAGTACCTGTCCTAAGAAGACAGCATATTTTAAATAAAAACCTTATCATCATCGTGAAACAGGTGAAAAATATGTGATAAAATTCATCAATAATTTCTGTGTTTAAAAGAAATACTCATATTAAAATATTTTAGCCATTATTTTAATGCAGAGCATCTATTTAACTGTGCCAACATTATATCTAAGTTAAATTTAACCTGAAACCTTTGTCCTGAACACTTCCAATTATGCTTTAACTGTATTATAAACTACAAAATCACACTATCGTTAGCATAATTAAAATTATGAGACAAACAATAGAGAATGTAATTAAAAAAGCAGTAATCTCATAATAGCCTGACACAACAGCCTACATGCACTCACACATACAAAAACACATAAAATCCTGCCCACTAGGGGTCACTACTGTGTATAATATGAATTACATCTTTCTAGATATTGATTTACCCATTCATTCATTTATTTTAATTATTTTCTATAAAGACACTCTTATGCGTGTAGGTATATATAGACTTATGTAATATGGACATATGTAAAAATTTACATTGTATATTTATACACTGATATATTTATACCTTTATTTTTTACCAAAATTGGCTCGTACTGCATTTTTTCTATAAATTATTTTTATCATCTCACAGTATATAATGATAACCTCTGATACCAATACATAAAGATATTCCTCATTCTTTTATTTTTTCATTTTTTCATTAAATAAGCTTTATTGAGCACCAGTGTATTTTATTCAATGTTCCAGGTGCTGGGGATACAGCAGCAGATTTAAAAAGAAAGGAACAATAATTTTAAATTAATAAAGAAGAACATTTTCCAAGAAATACAACACTAAAGCAGCTAAAAGTTATGATAAAAACACACTACTTTAAAAGTGAAGAATTTAAATGCTCACTAAATTTATTGTTCCTTTCTTTTTGAATTTTTTTTTTTTAACTTAACTTCTTTCCAGCTAATAGAAATTTAGAGCTGTAGCTAACCACCATTCATAATTTTACTCTTCAACCTGCGCTTACTGTGAAATTACTTACTTCAAAAATGGTGATTTTGCAGATTAAGAGGTCTTTCATGTTTTATTATTATAATTAATGTTTAATAAAATAAAAATTTTGTAAAATTTTGCAATAAATGTGTACAATTCATTGCAAGATGGTAGAATATCTGGGAGAATATTGTGAAGAGATTTTACTTTTTATTGGTTCTTTATTCCTTTTGAATTATCTATTTCCTCTCTGGTACTTTTATATTTACGTTTCTTTGTTTCAGGGTTACTGTTTTATGTTGTGGGCGCTTACAAAATGAAGTCACACAAAGTAATTTTCAACTTTTACTTTGCCTTCATCTAGTATATATCCTAGAAAACTGAAATATTTGACTTGGAATCCTTCCTTTCATGTGGAGGTAGCCATGTAACCCAGTTCTTTCAATATGATGTAGAAATAAGGCTCTATAAATGATATTTCTCCATGATTAAAAGAAGCCAGTCACTTTTTCCCTTCTTCTGCTTTCTTTCTTCCTGTAATAAATTAATGAATGTTGCTCCTGGAGCTGCATTGCCACCATGAGGCCACAGCGGAAAAAATAAATAAATAAATAAAGTCAAATGGTAAGTAGGTCAGAGGAAAGACAGAAGAACTCTGATTCCTTGATACTATCCTTGAGAAGCTGGGCCTCTGAAAGACCTGCATCCAGACATTTTTTTTATGTGAATAAAATAACCCCTTCTCTATTTATGTTGGTAATAGGTGGCTTTTCAATGGCTTAAAGTAGGAAAGGGGTTTACTATTTCACCTGAAGAATTTTCTAGGAACCATTCCTTTTTCAACTCCACATACCTTTTCTAACCTTGAAATAAACTAGCTGCCTTGAACTCTTGATCCTCTATTGTGTACCTCTAGGTACTCAGGGCACCTCATTGGCCATCGGTCCCCCTCCCTTTGCCAATACTCTAAGTCAATATTTCTCCCACTCTTTATCTTTACTATAATTTTCCCATTCACATTCCCCCCATGAAGAATTTGTTGAAATATCACCCCTGGTGGATTCTTTCCGATTTTCTTCAAATATTTTTTTAAAAATCATTTTTCTTAAAATTATAGAAATCTCAAGCTAAAAACTGCCTTGTTTGCTATCCCAAAACTTAAAAGACCCCTTTACTAATTGATTTTTGATAGTGCTGTTGTAATAATACATGAGAATGAGGCAAGGAATACGAATATTGGAAAGCAGTTTGTTTGTATTTTTTGTCTGTGTGTATGTGTGGGTGTGTTTGTTTCTATAGATACTGATATTGTATAATACAAATTCAAACGAATCCACCAAGAAATGAATAGAAATAACATGAGCTTTCAAAAGACCAATTACTTATCAAAAAATAAAATTGTGTTCATATACCAAAACAAGCTGTAAAATATAATGGATCAACAAACAAAATTCACAGTAGCAATAGCATGGCTATAGTGGTCAGAAAGATATTTACTTGTGTTTTATTGACTATGCAAAGACATTTGACTGTGTGGATCTTAACAAATTATGTATAACATGTGAAGAATGGGAATTCCAGAACCTTTTATTGTGCTCATGAAGAACCAGTACGTAGATCAAGAGGCGGTCATTCAAACAGAACAAGGGGATAATGCGTGGTTTAAAGTGAGGAAACGCGTGCATCAGGGTTGTATCCTTTCACTATACTTATTCAGTCTGTATGCTGAGCAAATAATCCGAGAAGCTGGACTATATGAAGAAGAATGGGGCATCGGGATTGGAAGAAGACTCATTAACAACCTGTGTTATGCAGATGACACAACCTTGCTTGCAGAGGGTGAAGAGGACTTGAAGTACTTACTGATGAAGATCAAATACTACAACTTTGAGAATGGATTACACCTCAGCATAAAGAAAACAAAAGTCCTCACAACTGGACCAATAAGAAACATCATGATAAAGGGATAGAAGATCGAAGTTGTCAAGGATTTCATTGTACTGGGATCCACAATCAACAGCCATGGAAGCAGCAGTCAAGAAATCAAATGATGCATTGCATTTGGGCAAATCTGCTGCAAAAGATCTCTTTAAAGTGTTAAAAAGCAAAGATGTCACCTTGAAAACCAAGGTGCGCCTGACCCAAGCCATGGTGTTTTCAGTCGTCTCATATACATGCTAAAGCTGGACAATGAATAAGGAAGACGGAAGAATTAACGACTTTGAATTATGGTGTTGGTGAAGAATATTGAATATACCATGAACTGCCAAAAGAACAAACAAATCTGACTTGGGAGAAGTACAACCAGAATGCTCCTTAGAAGTAAGGCTTGTAAGACTTCATCTCACATACTTTGGACATGTTATCAGGAGGGGTCAGTCCCTGGAGAAGGACATCATGCTTGATAAAGTAGAGGGACAGCGAAAAAGAGGAATACCCTCAAAAAAATGAATTGACACAGTGGCTGCAACAATGGGCTAAAGCATAACTACGATCATGAGGATGGCACAGGACTGGGCAGTGTTTCCTTCTGTTGTACACAGGGTCGCTATGGGTTGAAACTGAGTCAACAGCACCTAACAACAAACAACAAATATTAGCCATAATGCAAAAACCAAAACACCAAGCTAAAAATTTAAAAAGATATGATTAGGACCAATTGAAAGATGAATATGTGTGTGCTTGTGTTTATAAAATATAAAGAATTATAAAATAGACTAGAATATTTCGAATGTAATATATCAGTTTTGAACGTTAAGATTGAAATAATATATATATTATGTTATATATACACACATATACACATGCGTATACACACATATACGCATGCATATACACATATACACACATATACACACTCAGATACACACATATACACACACACACATACACACACATGCACACACACATATATACATACACATATACATACACATTCAGAGAAAGCCCTGGTGGCACAAGCATTAAGTGCTGGATTGCTAATCCAAAGGTCAGCGGTTCAAACTCAATAGCCGTTTTGCTGGAGCAATATGTGGCACACTGATCCTTAAAGACTACAGCCTTGAAACCCCAATGTGGCAGTTCTACTCTGTTCTATAGGGTTGCTATGAGCCAGAATTAAGATTCAATCAAGTGTCAGTGGGTTTTGTTTTGTTTCGTTTTTACTATACATGTATATGTATACACACAGAGATATACATATACATATATATTATATTAACCTATACATTACTATGATGATAAAGTGATTTGCGTTTTATTTTATTGTATGTGGAAATTGACAAAAATAATTATAAATGTATGTGGAGAAAATGTAAGCTTGACGAGCAACAATCTGTAAAGAAAAGTACTATGAGAAGATAGTAAAGTATATAACAAACATTTCAATAATTCAAGCGTTTTTAGATGTAGATGCAATGGCAAAACCCTGACCAACACAGAGCCAACCAAGCCTTGGTGGCCCTGTATGACTCAGGAAAGTGGGAAATAATGAGCTGAAGGCACAATAATTTGAAATAGAAAATAAGTGTAGCTATGATAAGAAGACAAATAGGTCAGTTTCCCTGGGGTACCAGGCATAGGATTTGTGTGTAATTATTATTAGCAATTGGTCATGTAGTCTAACCTTTCAGTGAGAAGCTCCTGACTATCTTTAAAGTTTCCTACAAAATTTGAAAGGTAATTATAAGCAAAATATTTAGTTATCACAGATGTTTAATTAGAGCATATATATTATTTAGGTCATGGATATTCTTGCAGGGAGATTTGCTATTGTTTCCTATCGCTGATGATGAATCAAACTTTCTTTGTACCGTAGCTACTTCTTGGTTGTAAAATGGTACTTATGAAAGCCACATACACTCTTTCAGAAACCCAGGTTTAATTAAAGACTGATTTTTTTAATCTCAGTTTTACCTTAAGAAACTAAAAGAGTGGATGTGACTTCTCTTTTCTTACTAACAGAAATTAATTGAGCTTCAATATTTTCTTATGTTGAATGTATGACCTGCACAAGTCACATTAGTATTTGTAACAATACAAAGAGGCTGATATTTAAGTTAAGATCTAGTCATACAAAATGGTGACTTCTGATATATATGCAGATACTATAGGTCCTCATGTGTTGGCAGATAAGCTTTTTTTTTTTTTTTTCCCCAGCTAGTAGGTGATGCTGGGAGTCCCTGGGTGGATCAAACTGTTAAACACTCGACTATTAGCCAAAAGGTTCACAGTTCAAACCCATGCAGAGCTGCTATGGGAGACAGGCCTGGTGATCTGCTCCTGAAAGGCCACAGCCTTTAAAACCCTATGGAGCATTCTACTGTGCACATATGGGGTCACCATGAGTCAGAATCGACTCAATAGCAGCTAACAACAACAGGTGATGCTGACTAGAAGAGAGAGGAGAAAGATAACAACTATTAGAAGAATCACTTATATAGTGCTTTTCATATGCTAGGTCTTTCTTGAGTACTATATATAAATTTTCATAACACTTATACGAATGAAGGTACTATTATTTTCCTCATTTTACTAAGAAAATACTAAAGCATAAAGGAGTGAATTTACTTATCCAAAGTTAGCACATTTAGCAAGTGTCAGAACAGGGATTTAAACTCAGACACTATAGCAACAAATACTATTTAACATGACTTTAACGCATTCAAACTGAAATTTTAGAAGATATACTAGCTTAAACAAGTGAATGACATGAGAGTAAAATTTCGCTTGGATTGAAAAAGTAAAAATTTGCTCTGCTATTAATCAGCCCGAGATCACAGAGGCAAAATATTTAAATGGGCTTTCACAAAAGAGGGCCTTTAAATCGACAAAAACATGAAACAACGATCAGAATCCTTGGTAATTATATAAATATACACATCAAAGTAAAAATATATTCAAAGTCAAGCATTGCAAACATGGGGAACAGCAGGAACTCTCAGACATTATTAATGGGTGTGCATATTGGTAAAATCACTTTTGAAAATTGGCATCTCTACTGAAGCCTTCCATAGCAAACTCTAATGACAGCCACTATGCTCGTAGGTATATAACCAACAGTAATATGCACATATATTCACAAAAAAAGGAAGAAGAATGTTTACAACAGCACTATTTCCAAAATTATACAAACTAGAAATAACCCAAATGTTCATCATTTGTTGAATCGATCAAT
Organism: Trichechus manatus latirostris; assembly: GCF_000243295.1. Classification (NCBI taxonomy): domain Eukaryota; kingdom Metazoa; phylum Chordata; class Mammalia; order Sirenia; family Trichechidae; genus Trichechus; species Trichechus manatus. The sequence continues at coordinate 2,834,598 of NW_004444107.1, read as the reverse complement.
GAATGAGTATAGAAAATAAAGTAATGCCATATAACACCATGAATGATTCTTACAAGCATAATATTGACTGAAAGAAACCATACACAGAAGAATATGTATGTTTGATACCATATATACAATTGATTGATACCATATATACAATTCCAAAAACAGGGGGGCTTCAAAATACTGACAATATTCTCTTTCTTGATCTGGGTCCCAACAAAAAGAGCATTTTCAGTTCATGAAAATCCACCAAGTTATAGACTTACGATTCGTGAAAAATTCTGTATCTTTGTTGTACGTTAATATAAATTTTAGTTAAAAATAAAAATGCAAGGTCAAAAATTTATTCTGAATTGAAAAGTGATTCCTTTGTTAGAATTTTTTTTCAGGGGAATGCAATCTAAAAATAACTAAAGAAGAAAATGAAATTGCAATCATTTGAAATATACTATGCACTTCATGAGCAAAATAGTAACTGGCAAAATAGATGTTCAGTAATATATGAAAGGATAGGTAAGCTTATAAATAGCATTAGTGAAGCTATATTTGAATGAATGTTTATTAATTTCTAATAGGCAGTGACATTGTCATGAGTAAGATTTATTATGTTACTGAAATTCAAATGCACATAACAAAAACAGAATTTTAAGTCAGCACCTGCACAAAAAACTAATTAAATGATTTGACATTGAAAATGAGTTTACAAAGAAGATAATAAAGCAAACCTCTTGAAAAATGTTTAGTGTAATTTATTCTGAAAGAATTGGAAAGTTCATTTTAATCAAGAAAATGGTTTTCCATGTTAATAAATTAATGTTTACAGTTTAAAACATTGTACATGAATTCCCCCAAATACAATGGGAAAAATGGGATTATGCTTTTTCATGATTTTTTTTGCTTTACAATATTGAAAAAATATTTTACCCTAATTTTGAAGCATATCACCATTCTTGTGTTAAGAAGTAGTCACAATGACATAATTCTACAACATCTGAAAGAACATTGAATTAGTCAGTGAACAGCAAAAGAGTAGATCACAAGTGAACATCCACTGTTTTTGACTTAGTTAAGAAAAGAGTTTCACATCATGAATGCCACCTGTAACTATATTATAATAATGATAATCTAGACCAGTTTCATAACTTTTTTCTGTAAAATGCCAGATAGTAAACATTTTAGCCTTTGCTTGTCACAAGATCACTGTCGCAACTGCTGAACTATGCCATTATAGCAAGAAAGCAGCTCTAGATGATATTCAGACAAACAGTTGTGGCTATGTTCACTTAAAACTTTATTTACTAAAAGAATTTGGTCTGTGGGATAGTTTGTCTACCCTTGATCTACATAATGTGTGTAAAATAGATGTATGTAAAACCATATCACTGATTTGACATGTAAACCTGGCCACCTTTGAGGTAAAATTGCAAGTCTACCTCCACCAAGATAGATGACCCTTGGCGATTACTTTACTTCCCTCTCTTTCCCCTGAGTCACCTGTTAATGGAAATAATTGCGATTTTCTATCCCGTAGAGTTGCTGTGAAAATGAAATAATGTAATGCATTTAAAACATTTGAAAAATGTCTGGTACATAATGCATGCTTAACAAATGTTAACTATTGTTGGTGTTGTTATTTAACAGCTATAGATACATGATAAAAAGTGGGACAATATTAATTACTAATTGCTATGCACATTTTCAGAATCATTCAAGTAAATTACTATATTATATATGAACTCTAGAAAGATTTTCAACACATAACTAGAAATCTTAAACATAAGATGAAAACTATAGGTAGATAAATAGCTAGAAAGACAGACAGACAGAGAACAGATAGATTGATAGATAAAATTAAGAAAGCAATCATTAAAATAGCATTTTGATTATGTGTTACCTGTATTATCGGAGACTTGTATTCACAGATTAGATGAGACAAATGTATTAAGGAATATATATATATATCAATTTTGTGAACTGTCCTTTGTAAAAATTTTTGAATGGATATTTATAATTATGTAGAAAATTACCCTGTTATTTGGTCTTACGCTCCAATTTTTTCAATTATAAAAAGTTGTTTGTGAACTCAGTTTATTCAAAATTTTTACTTTATAAAAGGTATCACTGTTTCACAAGATGAAAATAGCATTAATTCCTTGTTTTATTGCAGAGTCTCATTCACAAAGGTTAAAAATTTGCATATATTTCCTTAATTAAAATTATGTCTTTTTAAAGAATTTTCAAATATCAAAATATTTTGAAAAACTATTTAAATAACTCTTCCTTAGTATAGAAGCTAAACTTAATTTTATGACTTCTCCTTAGACAGTCTTTAAGCATTTATTGAACTTCTGTCAGACAAGTGCAATTTATTGTGAAACCAAAGTTAACAACAACAATAACAAAAATATTTCAGAAGCAGCTTCTCTCTAAAGAAACACTCTTGTTTCTCATTTTTGCACTATGTTGTTTGAACTTTTAAGGAGGCATCTGGCAGTGAAGGGCTCTCTGTAGACTCTGTGTTGCAAGTGCTTAATTGTCCAGGACAGTCATGTATCCGTGAAATAAGGGCCTTAATGGTCCTGTAACTTCAGTTGGTGTCCTCCACTCAAAAGGAGAAAAAAATTACCAAATGCCCAGTTGTGGCTGAAGTATACTTAGCTGTTGATTAGTGAGGATATTTTTTTTCCAATTAGTATCACATAATTGAAGATTAATTCCTAAGTACCATAAAGGCAGAGTGTATACATTGCTAAGTATCAGTGGTTTCATATTTTTATCTTGTATGCAGATTATAGATTGCTTTTGACTTCTGAAAGAGCTCAGTGGTTAAAGTCATCCACTGCTAACAGAAAGGTCAGCAGTTCCAGCCCACCAGCCGCCCTGCGGGAAAAAAATGTGGCAGTCTGCTTCCATAATGATTTACAGCCTTGGAAACCCTATGGGGCAGTTCTGCTCTGTCCTATAAGGTCGTCACTGTGAGTTGGAATAGACTTGCTGGCACTGAGTATGGTTTTTTGTTTGTTTTAACTTATGACAAAACTTAGGAAAAATACATTGAGATTGCAGAAGAAAAATTATTTTAAAACGTGCTAAGTGAAGAAAAAAGAAATCATAGAAAGCCTAGACCTTTTAAGGCAAAGATTTTCAAATAGGTAGTTAGGTATAATGAATTATACATAAAACAAACAATATTGGAAAAAGAGCTAAAATTCTCATAACACTAGGAAAACCTCATTTAAGAGAATGAACAAATGTAAATTCCTTCTCCGTCTCAAAAAATATACTGTCATTGTATTTTAAATAATTCAAAAGATTTTTAGTATTTTTTGTATTATTGAGAGTTATATATATTGCTATATATGGCTAAAATTTTCATTGTAAAAGGTATTTAGCCTACAGATTCAAAACAAATTATTTCAGTGTTGTATTTTTGTTTTAATTTTTTTTAATGTACTTCAGGTGAAGGCTTACAAAACAAATAGTTTCTCATGAAACAGAAGTACACATTTTGTTTCATAACATTGGTTAACAACCCAACAACATATCAACCCTCCAATTTCTCAACCTCTTTTTTTGTTTGGTGAAAATACACACAGCCAAAGATAAACCATTTCAAAAATTTCTACATGCACAGTTCAGTGACATTGACTACGCTCTTCCAATTGTGCTGTTATTCTCACTTAAGATGAAGGCTTACAGAA
>NW_004444107.1:2811159-2826698 GCF_000243295.1 Trichechus manatus latirostris | reverse complement strand
AAAAACCAGCGTTAACAGAAATGTCCTCAGGGATCCCTCTGCACGTCTGTGGAAGCCGAAGGGGAGTCTCCCTGCCATGCAGCTCAGCCTGGCCAGAAAAGGCTCCCAACTCAAGAAAAGGAAAAGAAAACAAACAAACAATTCAAAACAAACAAATGAACAAAAGCCCTGGGATCCCACCAGCGCGGCAGCCCAAACCGGGAAGCAGCTCCATACTTGAATGGAGCTCTGCAGCCCCTCAGGAAGAAGCAAAGATGACGCATGGAGCCAGGTACTTGAGCAAAGGGAGGGGGAGGTGGCGAGAGGCAAGTAAGAAGTCAAGAGAAGCAGAAAATAAAAAGCAACACTAGCAGCCAACAAATGGCACTCAGAGAGCCAGCTAGTGTGGTCTGGTGTTTCTGGACAAGAGACTGTGTCCGTGGGAAGCAGAGGGGACCGAGTGTGGGTGAAGAAAGGTAGAGAGTGGGAAAGCGTATATCACAAATTACCGGAGCTCTGCAGCCCCTCAGGAAGAAGCAAAGATGGCACACGGAGCGAGGTACTTGAGCTAAAGGAGGGAGAGGTGGGGAGAGGCAAGGAAGAAATGAAAAGAAGCAGACAGAAAGCAACACCAGCAACCAACAAATGGCACTCAGACAGCCATGCATTCAGGTGTGTGGAATCCAAGCAGCTGCTGTTTCCTGGTCGAGAGACTGTGGCCGTGGGAAGCAGAGGAGGCCGAGTTGGGGTGAAGAAGGGTGGGGGATGGGAAAACGTATATCACCAATTACCGGTTGTTTTGTCTCCCGCTGGAAGCTCTGTGAGGCTGCTTTCTCCCCGTTTGATGGTCTCTGATGGGAGTCCAAGATGGTGGATCCACGCTGCGTTGGCTGGTAGAGGACCTCTGCATGAATCTCTCCTCACTCTCCATTCTCTGTCGGTTTTCTCACTCCATTTGGTGCTTGGCTGAGTTGTTTATCTCTTCATTTGATTTTTTAGGGTTTCAGGATTTTTGTATTCTCTGTTCACCTTAGTTTTTTGGATCTTTGCTATGGAGGGACGGTGTGGTGTTTCTGCCTAGAGTGCCATTTTGCCGAACTCCCAGTGTTGTATTTTTAATGGCATTCATTACAATTCGATTGAACGAGATTTGTTTAATATCTAATTAGGTATTTTATAACCATTAATATTCTTGAAATAATATATTTTAAAAATCACCACTGAATTCCATCTAATATAGAAATAAGATATTTCTCTGTCATAATAAGTTTTTCAAGTTCCCACATTTTCACAATAGATAAATATCATGACATAAGTTACTCATTTGCGAAAATATACAAAAGCATAACTGAGATGATTACTTGAAATTACTTGATGATTAATTGAAAGTAACAGTCTAGCTGCTCCCTAATTACTCCTTCAGATCACTGGTTCTTAAGTGTTAGTGTGCTTGTGTGGCTTCATAATTTTCAAATTCCTTATCCTCTTAAAATCTGAATTTTTAAGTGCAATTGATGAAATATCATTTGTCCCACTTACCACTTGGCAGTGCCATTATGAAAAGTTTCCTATGGTAACATTTGATTGCAATGTGATATGAGTCTGATGTCTTGTATGAATGCTGGATATCAGTCTCATTTTACAGTCACTTGCACTATTACTCAAATACTTGATATATAGATAAATATAGATATAGACAATAGACAGAGATATGTTGTCACTGTTGTTAGGTGCTCTCGAGTCAGTTCTGACTCATAGCGACCCTATGTACAATAGAACAAAACACTGTCCAGTCCTGCACCATCCTCACAACTGTTGGCATGTTTGAGTCCTTATTGCAGCCACTGTATCAATCCATCTCATTGAGGATCTTCCTCTTTTTTGCTGACCCTCTACATTACCAAGCATGATGTCCTTCTCCAGGGACTGGTCCCTCCTGATAACAAGTCCAAAGTACTTGAGACAAGGTCTCGCTAGCCTCACTTCTAAAGAACATTCAGGCTGTACATCTTCTAAGACAGATTTGTTCATTCTTCTGGCAGACCATGGTATACTCAAGATTCTTCAGTAACACCATAATTTAAAGGCATCAGTTCTTCAGTATTTCTGATTCATTGTCCAGCTTTAACATGCATATGAAGCAATTGAAAACACCATGGCTTGGGGCAGGCACACCTTAGTTCTCAAAGTGACATCTTTGCTTTTTAACACTTTAAAGAGGTCTTTTACAGCAGATTTGCTCAGTGCAGTACATCGACTGATTTCTTGACTGCTGCTTTCTTGGGCATTGATTGTGGATCTAAGTAAAATAAAATCCTTGACAACTTAATATTTTGTCCATTTATCATGATGCTGCTTATCGGTCCAGTTGTGCAGATTTTTGTTTTCTTTATGTTGAAGTGCAATCCATACTGAAGACTGTAGTCTTTGAACATCGTCAGTAAGTGCCTCAAGTCCTCTTCACTTTCAGCAAGCAAGGTTATGTCATCTGTATATCACAGGTTATTAATGACTCTTCCTCCAATGCTGATGCCGAGTTCTTGTTCATATAGTCCAGCTTCTCAGACTATTTGCTCAACATACAGATTGAATAAGTATGGTGAAAGGATACAACCCTGATGCAGACCTTTCCTGATTTTAAATCCCCATGTTCTTTTCAAATGATTCCTCTTGGTCTATGTACAGGCTCCTTATGAGCACAATTAAGTGTTCTGAAATTCCCGTTCTTCTAAATGTTATCCATAATTTGTTAGCATCCTCACAGCTGAATGCCTTTGCATAATCAATAAAACGTATCTTACAATAAAAACTCATCTTCGTGACTGCTTCTCCCACTGCTCAAAACCAAACCCATAGCCGTTGAGTCGATTCTGACTCATAAAGACCCTATAGGATTGAGCAGAACTGCCCCAGAGGGTTTCCAAGGACCAGCTATTGGATTCAAACTGCAGACCTTTTTGGTTAGCAGCTGAACTCTTGACCACTGTGCCAACAGGGCTCTGCCCTGCTGCTAGTAATACATTAAATTATTCTTAGTTCCCTCATGTACAATGACTAAATCAAAGCTCCCTCTCCACTCTTACTCCCATTCCTTTTTTTTTTTTTACCCTTGAAATACAAAAATAAATAGCAAGAGTGGAAAGTGAAGAAGGAGCTTTGCTTTATCCATCATACCTGCAGGAAGCAAGGTGCAGAATAGTACAAATAGGAGCAAGGAGCACTAAGGAAGACAGATTGAAGGGTAGATGTTGTTTTATATTATTACCCTTTTTCCATCTCTATATTACTACTAAATAATAGAATAATAAAAAATGTGATTGTTTATGATCCATAGTTTTAAAGCTTTAGTGCATTTCATATGAGACATCACACCTCAAGGTAATAAGAAACAATAATGAAACTATATTTTACTTTTATTTCATACAAACAAATCAGTAAGAAAGATGCCTTGGTGAGGATCACATTTAGATTTTGTCTATAGGTGCAGTGTGAACAGAGAAACTCGAATGGATATTTCAATAAAATTTTCAATTATTCTTATCTGAAAGTGTCCAAATGACTGGAAGGGAAACCATTGTGGCAGGAAGGTACATCTTCAGTTATTTGAAGAATTAACCTAATTCTTATTTTGACGATTAATCCATAGCCCCAAAGCTAATAGATTGAATAAAATAAGGCAGAAATAAACAGATTAATATACGTTAAGGAAAATTCCTCAGTGCAAACACTGGATGTAACCGTTCATCTTCCAAGGAAACAGCAATGACATCTACATCGTAAACATGAAGTAGACTTGGAAAACACTTCTGTTGGCAGCTTATGCTGTTGTTACTATTGAAAACCCAGCTAATGTCAGACTCACATCTTCTGAAACCCCTGTGCAGACTGTATGAAAATTTACTGCTGCCACATGAACCACTCTATAGCATTGTTTGTGTTAAGAGTAAATTAGAGGCCACTGTAGATATGTTGGAGCCCTGGTGGCACAGTGGTTAAGTGTTTGGCTGCTAACCAAAAGGTCAGCAGTTTGAATCTACCAGCCACTCCTTGGAAACCCTATGGGGCAGTTCTACTCTGTCCTTGAGGGTCACTGTAAGTCAGAATTACTACACAGCAATGTTTTTTTTTAAAATACATTGTAGTATTCAGTCAAGAAGTAGACCTATTAGAGCAACCTAGATAGATTTCAAAACATAATATTAATGAAAAAAAAAGATTAAAAAAATATAAAAGAGTGGGATTAACCTTGCAATATTATTTGTATAAATTTCAAACCTGCCAGTTGCCATCGAGTTGATTCCAATTCATGGTGTCCTTAAGTGTTTCAGAGTAGAACTGCTCTCTATGGGGCTTTCAATGGCTGTGAGTAGTGCCAGGGAAAAAACAGTCTGGTGAGGCGTTTCTGTAAAGATTATAGCCGAGAAAACCCTATAGAGCAGTTCTACTCTGTAGTATATGGTGTTGCCATGAGTCAGAATCAACCTTTTTTTTTTTTTTAACCATTTGGAAGTATATCTCCAGGCCTTTCTTTCAAGGTGCCTCTAGGTGAATTCAGACCACCAACCTTTCAGTTAGTAGCTCATTGCTTAACTATTTGTGCCACCCGAGAACTACTAAATTTAAAACTTAGTGCTATAATATTTCGCTCATGTGAATATTTAAATGCATATATGCATGGGTATATGATAGTTCATTGGGAGGATATACATTAAAGCAACAAGAGTGTTTAGATTGATGAGGGTAAAGGGATTGGATGTGTGGTTAAGGAGAAAGACAACAACAAAATAAAGTATAAAACCAAAGTCTGGCCATGAATGCCATGAACTCAGCAAAATGGGAAATTCAGTTTTCTTCCCCATAGATCATGTTTTCTAAAATAGAATAAAAGTGTCAGTTTTATTTGATTAAGTTAAAATTTCTTCTATTTTCCATGTAAAAAGACAGTAACAATTTGAACAGATGAATGTAAATAACATCAGTTTGATTTTCCACAACCTACATATAGTACACCTTGAGTATCTAATTTTTATGTATGTTAAATAGCCATACATGTAATGAAAAATAAGATGTAAAATATTCAGCACAAAATTTATTCTTAATTATAAAGTATTTGTTTACTATGCTTAAACTGATTTTCAAAAAGTTTTTGTTGTTAGGTGCTGTCAAGTCAGTTCAACTCATTCTGGTGTTATCTTACTATGTCTGATACTGGAAAGGTTTTAAATTCTAGGATTTTGAAATACAATGTGATCACTAAAGAAAAAGATAGTTCTTTCAGAATGCTTATCTAAATAAATAATTATGTTTGTCCCAGTTTGATTGGCATATTTGAATTAAGAGTTTGAAAGTCATGATTAAGCTATAAATCAATGTTTTAAGTAAGATTTTTCAGAATGCTTGTCAATCCTTAAAGTATCATTGGTTAGAGAGCTGATGTTCTGAGTAATTTTGTCCTGATAATCTGTGAAAACTTAACGTTGGCTGTTCTTGACATATGCTATATCATCCCTGTAGAGAAGATGTGAGAGTGACAGAGCTTTGGCACAAAAGTAAATTGAACAATGGTCTAGAACATGTAGAACACATCTTTTGTTGATATACTTAAAGGACATCCATAATTTTTTTTTCTAGTGTCAATAGAAATTCTTCATTATTTTTCATATTTGTACTCTCTGGTGAAGTAGGGGTTACACTGAAATCATTAATGATATAGTTAAAGATATGCTAAAACCATTCTTTGCAATGGAGCATGAATATATTCACTAAGGACGAGAAGCCCCATCTTTTCAAAGAGTAGCTAAAGTGACAGTAATTCATATCTAGATCAAATCTGTTCTACACAAACAACAGTATTTAAATTACGAAAGCACTAGGATTATCCTCTATATCAATAATGATGACCCCACAAATATTTTAAGAATAACACTGAACATTAGTGCTGTATTAAAGACTGAAGTGGATGTAAAGAAAAGTACATATCAGCTAAGCAACAATTGGACAGTTTGATAATACGGGGAAAGATTAGAAAAAAAATTTGCCAGGGTCTACAATACAGCTTTCAAACAAACTCAGTTGTTAGTATTCCCCTTTTTTGTAATAGTTTCATAAATATTTAGCTTTTGAAAACACAGTTCATGAAAAGTATTTTTTTTTTTTTTGCTCAGCGAATATGAAAATATGGAATATAAATGCCATAGGATCTACATAACATTGTGATGAAATCTAATATATTCTATTTTGTTCGTATTCCCAAATCTATAACAAAAGCAATTCATTTCAGTGAGGGGTGAAAGCATGCCAGGGAACGAGAAGTCTCTGCGATGAACCCACCCAATTTCTGGGTCACAGTGTCCCAATATAGATGCATCATCAAAGAATTCTCAGCTAGTGAAAGAGAGCTTGCTAGTTATAACTAAAGGTCACAGCACTGGTTCAGGCAGCTCTGAATAGCTGTCAGTGTAGGCAACTATAGAGAATCAAAAATGTCTGTAGTCTGTAGTCAGAAGTGCATAACTAGCAGGTGGGTTATTGGGCAGATATGTTTTGTCTGTCCTACACATTGTATATTCTGAATGACAATGGTTTCATGGGTTAGTGTTGCTTGAATATGAGCTTACTGTCTAGTTGGCCACAGGCCACACCACCTCCATTGCGCTTGGTCCCTGAAGACATCAATTTTGTAATCTTAACAGCAGGAAAAATATATTTTCTTCTATAAAATTTCTACTTAGTATAAATCCATTCATATATCAAGTAAATAACAGAACTGAATATACTATTATATATATAAATTTAAAAGGAAAATTATTTTATATTCATATATATGGACTGTTTTACTTGTTGTTTAACATTGGTCAAGCACTTTAAATCTCTTATGCATATGAGGTGATTTGTACCTAGACATGTATGAGGATGTCCAGATGCCTTTATTTACTAGTGATACTGCAGCTAAGCCTTACTTAGGTTTACCAATTAAGACAACAAAGAATGGGGTAATAAGGTTTTCTGGTTTGGAGGGAAAATGAAAGATAAGGAAACTGTTGGGCATGTTAGAGGTATTAGAGGATTTGTAAATGCGTCAATACAGAAGAAGGGAAGGGTGAATATTGACTCTAAGGGAGATAAGAGTAAACAGTTTTCAGAAGAGGAATAGTAAATTATGTAAAAGCAACGAACAGTCAAAAACTAGAAATCATGCACAATGAAAGCTTTGACCACAATGAAATTGAATCAGCAATCTAGATCAATCTAGAAAACCTCTACTTATTTAAAAATTAAACATTACACTTCTAAACAATGTATGGGTCAAATAACAATTCACAAGAATACTAAATAATATTTTATTAATAATATATTATTGATAATAAATTAATAATATTTGGATTATTATATAATGGTAGATAAATATTTTAAATAATTTAACTATAATATGTATAAAAAATCATAATAATAATAAAAAATGGAACTAAAGGAGAAATTCGTAGCTTTAAGTATACAGATGCTATTAGATCTGTCCACTTAGATAGATCTTACTTACATAGATTTAGATGTTATTAGAATCTAAAATCAATGATCTAAATTTCTACTTTAGGATGTTAGAAGAAGAACTAGTTAAACTTGAATAAAATACAAGGAAGCAAAGTATAAAGAGAACGTGAATGAAATAAAAAGAGAAAAACAATAGAGAAAAGATCAATGGAAATAAAATCTGAAAAAATTAGTGAAATTCATAAAACTCTAGTCAAATATATCTAGAAAAAAGATAAAAAATAATTTCTAACATTACTAAAGAAAGAGGTCATTACCATGGATTTTACAGATATTAAAAGAGTAGAGGATATTATGAATAATATGATGCCAATACATTGTACAGCATATATGAAATGTGATGCTTCCTTGGAAAAGCACAATTTATAAAAACCGAACAGTCTAGAAACATTTTAAGCTGGGGGTCACATGATTAATTCTTCATTTTCAAAGACATCACTTTGGCAGTGGCAAGACACCTAAGGTAGAAAGACCTTCAGTCTCTGTGTAGTTTGCTATTAGAATTTTAATTAAGTTTCACTCGCAGAAGATATGATGGAGATTTATATATTACAAAAAATTAAATGTTTTGGCTCTATGGAAAGAGCCAGAGGGAAAATTAGAGGCCCCTATCCATGTCTAGGAGCCTTGGTGGCGCAGTGGTTAAGAGCTCAGCTGCTAAACAAAAAGTCGGCAGTTCAAATCCACCAGCTGCTCCTTGAAAAACTTATGGGGCAGTTCTATTCTGTCCTATTAGTGTTACTCAATAATTTCATCTAACTATAGAATGTACATAAACTACCAGACTATAATTGTCTTTGTAACTGTACTAACATTCGTACTGTTTTTTATAATGTTTCCTATAATAGCAAATGTTAGTCAACTCAGGAAGCATGCTATCATGACTATAATGGCTGAAAAGAAGTGAAAAATCCATTATATGCTGTTTACTGCTACACTAAAAATGAATTTCATTGCTTAACTATTCTTATTTTATTATTATCTATATTCATTTTGTGATTTAGACTATTTAATAGTTTAACTTTTATGCAGCCCACACAGCTTTCTTTTACTAAAGCCTGTTTTTATCTTTTCTGCCCAACTCAACAATTTAAGCATTGTTAGGAAAACTGAGACTGTATTTGGACCTAGAAATGGATGAAATGAATAAACAAACTTAGTCTACTTATGAGTCGTTATTTTTATCAAAGCAAATACTGAGGTTAAAAATAATTTCTTCAAGAAAAATGAGAATATTCAGCCAAATATCATTAAAAGCTATAAGGTTTTATTTCTTTTTTGCTGACCAATTTACCTGACACCAGTTCATTATAAAGAAAACAAGACTTATTCCTCAAAAAATAAATGTATGTACTAAAATATTTAGAGAATATATACTTTTTAGAATTGTGAATATAAATTGAAGATAGATCTAGCAATGTCAGCAAATTTCAAACTCAGAAAAAGAACATAGTGGAAAGGCTAGCATCTTAGCCAAAGATAAAAAATACTAAGGAGAATTAGTATTTAAATTAGTAAATAAAATGCTTATTTTCCAGAAATTCTCCTTGGGGTAACATTATAAAAAAATTATTTATTCATAATGAATTGTTAATCACTTCATTAATACTTTAAATATTTACTGAGCATCTTCTAAGCTTCAGATATAGAAGGAAAGAAAAGAACAAAATTCCATTCATCAGAGAATTTACAGCATGTTGCACTTAGGTGAGAAATAAGAACAAATATATAAAATATATAACATGGAAATTATGATAAGGAATCCAGGGATAAACAAAATAAAGAAAGGTAAAGGAAGTTCTAATGAAGAGAGTACAGTTATGTGCTGCATAGCCAGAAAATATGTTAATGAAAATGTCCTTGTTGACTAAAATCCTAAAGTAGTTGACAGTGAGTTATGAGAATATCTGGAGGAATAGTATTACATGTAGAGAGTTTAACAAATGCAAAGACCCTGACATGAGGTTATCCTGTAATCTTTGAGGAATAGAAGGACATGTTCAAAGAATGGAACAAGTAAGCAGGAAAATATTAGGAGATGAGGCTTTGGAAGATGAAGCTAGCATATAACAAAAGACTAGATTGTGTAGTTCCTATAGACCAAAATAAAATTTTTAGCTTTTACTGACTGAGCTGAATCAGAGTTTTGAACAGACGGGTGAATAGCTATGGCTTACGATTTAATAAGCTCACTCTGGCTGTTATTTTGAGAGTAGCTTCCATGGTTACGGGGATGACAACTTGGAATGAGGGATACAAGGTAGAAGTCTACTGAAATAATTTAGGAGAGAGATAATGGTGGCTTAGTCCAAAGCTGCAGCAGAGTAGGGTGTAAGAAGTGACTGGATTATGGATATATTGAGAAGGCACAGTTAACAAAATTTGCTAACATACTAATTATGGGACATGAAAGAAAGAGGTAAAGGATCACTCCAAACTTCACATCTGAGTAACCAGAAGAATGAGGTTGTCTTAATCTTACTGTTGTTATTAGATGCCTTCAAGTCCAATCCGATTCATAGAGACCCTATGTATGACAGAACAAAACACTGCCTGGTCCTGTGCCATCCTCACAATTGTTGCTGTGCTGGAGCCCATGCTTGCAGCTACTGTGTCAATCCATCTCATTGAGGTACTTCATCTCTTTCACTGACCCTCTGTTACCAAGAATGATGTTCTTCTCCAGAGACTGGTCCCTCCTGCTAAGGAGCATTCTGGTTGTACTTCTTCCAAGAAAGACTTGTTCGTTCTTCTGGCAATCTATGGTATATTCAGTATTCTTGCCAATACCATATTTCAAAGGCATCAATTCTTTTTCAGTCTTCTTTATTCATTGTTCAACTTTCACATGTCTATGAGGCCACTGAATATACCATGGCTTGAGTGAGCCACACCTCATTCTACAAGGTGAATCTTTGCTTTTTAACACTAAAGAGGTATTGTACAGCAGATTTGCCCAGTGCAATATGTTGTTGATTTCTTGACTGCTGCTTCCACGGGTGTTGATTGGGAATCCGAGTAACATGAAATCTTTGAATGCTTCAATATGTTGCACATTGGTCCTGTTGTGAGGATTTTTATGTTGTGGTGTAATCCATACATGAAGGCTATAGTCTTGGATCTTCATCAGAAAGTGCTTCACTCCTCTTTGCTTTCAGCAAGCAAATTTGTGTCATCTCAATATCACAGGTTGTTAATGAGTCTTTCTCCAATCCTCATGCTGCATTCTTCTTCATATAGTCCAGCTTCTCGGATTATTTGCTCAGCGTACAGATTGAATAAGTATGGTAAGAGGATACAACCCTGACACACACCTTTCCTGATTTTAAACCACCTGGTATCCACTGGTTCCTTTCAAATGACTGCATCTTGGTTCAGGTACAGGTTCCTCATGTGCACAGATAAGTGTCTTGTATTTTCCATTCTTCAAAATGTTGCCTGTAATTTGTTAAGATCCACACAATCAAATGCCTTTAACGTAGACAGTGAAACACAGGTAAACATCTTTCTGGTATTCTCTCCTTTTAGCCATGATCTGTCTGACATCAGCAATGATATCCCTCATTCCATGTCCTCTTATGAATCTGCTTGAATTTCTGGCGGTTCTTGTGTACTGCTGCTTCTGCTTTTGAATGATCTTCAGCAAAATTTTACTTACTTGTCATGTTAATGATATTGTTCTATAATTTCCACAGTCTATTGGATCACCTTTCTTCGGAATTGGCACAAATATGGATCTCTTCCAGTTGGCTGGCCAGGTAGCCGTCTTCCAAATTTCTTGGCATAGACCAGTGAGTGCTTCCAGCGCTGCATGCATTTGTTGAAACATCTCAATTGGTATTCTGTCAATTCCTGGAGACTTGTTTTTCACCAATATCATCAGTGCAGTTTGGACTTCTTACCTCAATACCATCAGTTTTTGAACATATACAACCTCCTGAAATAGTTGAACATTGACAAATTCTTTTTGGGGCAGTGACTCTGTATTCCTTCCATCTTCCTTTGATGCTTCCTGCATTGTTCAATATTTTGCCCATACAATCCTTTAGTATTGCAACTCAAGGGTTGAATTTTTTCTTCAATTCTTTCACCTTGAGAAATGCCAAGAGTTTTCCACCCTTTTGGTTTCTAACTTCAGGTCTTTGCACATTTCATTATAATACTTTGCTCTGTCTTCTTGAGTCACCCTTTGTAATCTTCTGTTCCACTCTTTCACTTCACCATTTCTTCCATTCGCTGTAGCTATTCGATGTGCAAGAGCAAGTTTCAGAGTCTCTTCTGGCATCCTTTTTTTTTTTTTCCTTGTTGCCTTTTTAATGACCTCTTGCTTTCCTCATGTATGATGTTCTTGATATCATTCCACAACATGTCAGTCATTAGTGTTCAGTGTGTCAAATTTATTAATCTTAAAAGAGAACAAGATGAGAAATTTTGTTCTGTCTTGTAAGATAAGAAATTTTGGACCAGAAGATCAGGAGTTTGATATTGGATATATTGTCTATGAAATGTAGAAATTTCTATTATGCATATGTTTCTAATTCAGAGAAGAGATGCAGACTCGCCATGTAAATTTGTGAGAGTCTATCATGAAACTGAAAGAGATAACTATGGGAGTGAATGTAGATGAAATAGAAATGGTCTAAGTTGTGATCCTACAAGCACTCAAATAACAAATTCAGATGAATATTATAGAGCAGGAAAATGTAAAGGAGAGACCAGTGAGTTAAGAAGAAAACCAGGACAGAGCACTTCTGGCAAAATGGCACTCTAGGCAGAAGTACCACTCCAACCCTCCACAGCAAAGATCCATAAAACTAAGCCAAACAGAGAAAACATCAATCCTGAAACCCTAAAACATCAAATGAAGAGATAAAGAACTCAGCCAAGCACCAAATGGAGTGAGAGAACTGACAGAGAATGGAGAGCAAGGAGAGATTCACGCAGAGGTCCCCTATCAGCTAACACAGTGTGGATCTGCCATCTTGGACTCCTATCAGAGACCAGCAAAGAGGGGGTACAAGAAAGCAGCTTCACGGAGCTACCAGCAGGAGACAAAACAACTGGTAATTGGTGATATACACTTTCCCACACCCCAACCCTTCTTCAGTCCCACTCGGCCTCCTCTGCTTCCCGCAGACACAGTCTCTTGTCCGGGAAGCAATGGCTGCTTGGATTCCTCCCGCCTGCACTAGCTGGCTCTCTGAGTGCCACTTGTTGGCTGTTGATGTTGTTTTTTTCCCCGATTCTTTTCATTTCTTCCTTACCTCTCACCACCTCCCCCTCCTTTGCTCAAATACCTGGCTCCGTGTGCTGTCTTTGCTTCTTCCTGAGGGGCTGCAGAGCTCCATTCGAGTGTGGAACTGCTTTCCGGTCTAGGCTGCCATGCTGTTGGGATCCTGGGGTTTTTGTTAGTTTGTTTGTTTTGAATTGTTTGTTTTATTTTCCTTTGCTTGAGTTGGGAGCCCGTTCTGGCCAGGTGGTGCTGCATGGCTTGGAACCTACCCCCTCAGCTTGTGCAGATGCACAGAGGGATCCCTCAGGACATTTCTTTTATTGTGGGTTTTTTTTTTTTTTTTCAGTTTTTTTGGGGGCTTTTCTTGTTCTTCTTTTTTTTAAATTCTTTTCCTTCTTTTTCACTTTTTGTCTTTCTTCATTACTCAGTTTCTCGTCTCTCTATACCTTCCTTCTCTTTCTGTTCCCTGAATACCTGGCACTGAATACCTCTATGCCTTCTAGCCAGGCTGTTCTGAAACACCTGAGAACAACTTCCCCAGACTTCATAGCCACACCGGTGGGATCCCTGGAAAGTTTGCTGTTGTTTTCCCATTCTGATTTTTATTTATTCATTCTTTCCTTTTTCTTCTTCTTCCCCTTTTTGTTTTTCTCCATTTCATAATCTCTCATTTCTCCACTCCAACGGCAAGCTCCCCTAGCATTCTTTTTTGCTTGTTTGTATGTTTTTGGCCCCTGTTCCTCTCTCCTCTTTCACATATCCATCTTAGCTCCACACATAACAATCTCCCCCCTACATCCTGCCAACCTGCACTGTGCGCTTAACATCACACCAACAAGCAGAATGGGTACTGCCTACTGGAACCTGCCCTACACTGATTACTGACCCACCCTGGTGGCTGTAGTAAGTGACACAAACAACCCATCCCAGTAACTCCTCTTCAGCTAGACCTGCCCTACTGTACCATATCAGAGTGACTGACCCTGCCAATTGGAGAAGGAGGTGAAAAGTACTGTGCCCAAAGACAAGCAAACAACAAAGAATACACAGCCTGCCTTCTCAGACATAGACAAATTTTTAAAAAAAAGGACAAAACAAACAAATCTGCAATCAATAAATGAGAAAAATAACTACTGAATGCCCCAAAGAGAGCATACAATATCAAACCATTTAAAAAACAGGACAGGATGGTTCAGTAGGCATCTAAAATAAACACCAGATGACTTTCCAGTAGAAGAAAAGGCACTAGAACTACCTGACAGGGAATTCAAATCTCTAATTCTCAGAATTATCCAAGAGTTGAAGCAAAAAACAGACAAAAATGAGGAAAAATAGACAAGTCATAGAAAAGGCAGACAAATTCATGGAAGAATTGAGGAAAATAATGCAGGAAGAAAATGCCAAAATAAATTCACAACTAGAAATTATACAAAAACAACAATTAGAAATCCAAAATAAACAACATGATTTCAGAAACGGACGGTGTCATACAAAGGCTGAGAAGCAGACTTAAAACGGTGGAAGACAGGATCAGTGGAATTGAAGACAAACACTTGGCTACAACTCTGTTTGAGGAAAACTCAAAAAAAGAACAAAGAAAAATGAAGAGACACTTATAGTTATGTGGGATACAATCAAAACCAAAAATTTATGAGTAATTGGAGTTCCGGAACAGGGGGAAAAAGCAGTAAACACAGAGAGGATCACTGAAGAACTGCTGACAGAAAACTTCCCCAATGTCATGAAAGAAGAAAAGCTGGCTATCCAAGAAGTGCAACGAACCCCATGTAGGATAGAATAAAAAAAGAAAATCACCAAGGCATATCATAATCACACTTACCAAAACAAAGACAAACAAAGAATCCTGAGAGCAGCTTGTGAAAAACAAGAAGTCACATACAGAGGACAAACAATAAGACTAAGCTCAGATTGTTCAGCAGAAACAATGCAAGAAAGAAGGCAATGGGATGACATATATAAAACCTTGAAAGAAAAAAATTGCCAGCCAAGAATAATATACATCCTGCAAAACTTTCCTTCAAATAGGATGGTGAAATTAAGACATTTCCAGATAAACAGAAATTAAGGGAATAAGTAAAAACCATACCTAACTTACAAGAATTATTAAAGGGATTTTTTTGATCTGAGAACAAACCACTTCAGCTCACAGGAAGAATCTAGGACACAGGATCATATCAGCCAGATACCAGTCCAGGAAATGAACTCTCAAGGACCATCCAAAACCAAAAGAAATACAACATGGAATCAGAGCAGTTAATCAGTAAATGACAACAACATCAAAACAATAAAAGAGGGAATAAATGGTGTAGGTATAGAACCTTCGAAAGGAGAGGAAGACAAGGCAATACCAAGTAATAATAGACTGCTTCAAACTTAGAAAGATAAGGGTAAAATTCATAGTAACCACAAAGAAAGCTAACAAACATACTCATAAAAATAAAGAGGAAAAACAAACGTCTCAGCAAAAAAGAAACCTACAAAAACAAAAGAAATGAAAAAAAAATCTACAAACAAAAGTAACTCAGCACGGGACAGTAAGAAGAACAAAGAAAACATCAGCACCACAAATAAAAAGCACTACAAAATGACAGCAACAAACTCACATCTATCAATAATTACACTAAATGTAAATGGACTCAATGAAGCCATAAAGAGATGGAGAGTGACAGAATGGATAAGAAAATGGGATCCATCAATATGCTGTCTACAAGAGACACACCTTAGAAACAAAGATGTGAATTTATTAAAAGTCAAAGGT
>NW_004444107.1:2788771-2803054 GCF_000243295.1 Trichechus manatus latirostris | reverse complement strand
GTGAAGGGTGAGACAGTACACAATACAGGGGAAACCAGCACAACTTGTACAAGGAAAGGTCATGGAAGCTCCATAGACACATCCAAAGTCTCTGAGGGACTCAATTCCTGGGTGGAGGGCCGTGGGAACCATGGTCTCTGGGAACATCTAGCTCAATTGGCATAACACAGTTTATAAAGACAATGTTCTACTTTCTGCCTTGGTGAGTGGCATCTGGGTCTTAAAAGCCTGTAAGCAGCCTTCTAAGATTCTCCACTGGTCTCATCTCTTTGGGAGCAAGGGAGAATGAAGAGAAAAGGATACAAGGAAAAGATTAATCCAAAGGACTAATGGACCACAGCTACCACGGCCTCCACCAGACTGAGTCCAGTACAGCTAGATGGTGCCCGGCTACCAGCACTGACTGCTCTGACCGGGATCACAACAGAGGTTTCTGGACAGAGCTGGAGAAGAATATAGAACAAAATTCTAATTCACAAAAAAAAACAACAACCAGATTTACTGACCTAATGGAGACTGGGGAAACCCCGAGAGTATGGTCCCCAGACACCGTTTTAGGTCAGTGGTGAAGTCATTTCCGAGGTTCACCATTCAGCCCCATAAAACCAAATGGGACTAGTGAGGCACAGCAGTCCAGGGACAAGGGCCAGAAGGCAGAAGGGGACAGGAAAGCTGGTAATAGGGAACCCAAGGTTGAGTAAGGATAGTGTTGATGTGTTGTGAGGTTGTTAACCATTGTCAAAGGGCAACATGTGTACTAACTGTTAAATGAGAAACTATTTTGTTCTGTAAGCCTTCATCTAAAATGAGAATAGCAGCACAATTCGAAGAGCACAGTCGATGTCACTGAAGTGTGCATGTAGAAATTTTTGAAATGGTGGATCTTTGGCTATGCATATTTTCAACAACAATAAGAAAAAGGTCGAGAAGGTTGAGGGTTGACATGCTGTGGGGTTGTTAACCAATGTCACAAAACAATATGTGTACTACTGTCTCATGAGAAACTATTTGTTCTGTAAGCCTTCACCTGAAGTACAATAAAAAAAAAGAAGAAAGAAATTTCAGCTTGAAGAACTGTGAGACAGTAAATTTATGTTTCTTAAAGACAAAAAAAAAAGAAGAAAACTAGGAGACTGTTGGGTCCTGTAAATTGAATAAAGAATGTTTTCATGGAGGAGAGTGTGATCAACTGTATCACATGGTCTGTGTTGTCAAGTGATATGAGGACTGAGAAATGACAGTCATGTTGTGTTGATCAACATGAGGTCATTGGTGATGTAGTTTGGTGACTTATGGGACCCAAGTCCAGTTATGGTCATTTCAATAGAGAATGAAATGAGGAGGATTAGAAACTGGGAGTAAATAAATATCTTTTGGAAATTTTGGACAAAAATGGATCCAAGAATGGGCTAGTAGCTAAAGGGTAAGTTACATATAAGATAGTTAATTTTTAAGTTGAGGGAAATAACTTTTTCGAGCATTGTGGAAAAATACAGTAGAGAGGGAAACTTTTGAGATTCAAGATAGAGAATTACGCAAGCCAAATCATTGAGTAAGTGACCAGAGGTGTTTCTAGTGTACAGGTTAGGTTTATTGATGAATAACGGGCATATTGAACTTTTTTGGTTATCCAAATATTAACTTCTCTAGACAATATATTTAGAAAGATTTAGGTTTGAATTTAATGCTGAATTACATTTTAGATCTTAAATTCTTTATGTATAAATGGTGACCTTGAAATGATCTTAGTGATTATAAATATATATATATATTTGTTTACTATAATAGCAAGGTATTTATTCCTTTACGCAGGATATGTTCTCACTTTGGAAAATTGATACATAAAATATATTTACAATTTTTTCTTATTTTTATGGTTGGTTATTTATATGATAAAAAGGGTGAAGGTCTGTCCTTTAAATTTATCCATGCAATGGTGCATTGCTAATTTCAGCAATTTTTTCATCTTTGAGATTCTCAGCTTGATTTAGTAAAGAGCGTTAACTCTTGGAGTTATATACAATAATTACAAGCAAGATTAATTAGGCTTTATATATTTCAAAAAGCCTCTCTTACTTCCACAATTTATCATTTCTTAGGGAAAAAAAAGTATTATCTTTTTAAAATGAAGGTTTTGGGAAATGTTAATGTGAAAATTGAGTTCTATCAATTTGTCTTTTTATCTGATATATAAAATACACAATAAGAAAAATTTTTGAGAAATAACAGAACATCACAATCAATGATTATTTTTCTTACAAGATAGATCCTGTATTTACTTACAAGACAGATAATTAACCATGAATTTTATTTCAGAGCTGACCTGTCTCAATAGCACAGATTGTAAAAATAGTCAAAGTCATACTGGAAAAAAATTACTAAAGAAGTAATGAAAAGACAGTGAGACAATTATAAAAGAGGATAGATAAATATATATTTTTAATAATACCTAAATATTACAGGATTCCTAATCTTGGAATGATTTCTTGTTAAACATGAAATGAAAGTCTTTATTTTTTAAATAATTTAAAGCAATCAACTTTGCATTCCACATACACCAGGTAAATTTATATCAACTATAAAACTATGAATAATAAATGATCTCTGCCTTTCCAAAACACAGATAGCAACTTATCTTTCAAACTTATATATAATACATAATTTTTGCTTTTGGTATTATATTATATTAAGTTGCCTTGACCAAATGTCCTGCTGAAAAAATGTTGAAAAGCTGAAAAACGTTTATTTGAAATTGTGTTCTCAGGAATTGGAAAGCTCCCAAGGAAGTGTGAAATTGGGGGCTGAGATCCATGACAACAGAGAAGTGAGCCAAACATTCAATGTGACCCTTTCTCCGAGAAAAATGGAGCGAATTTCCTCAAAGATTTTGGTAACTTTGATAGCAGTGGCTCAGGAGATAATAACTGAGCAGAACTTTTGACAGGCTACGAAACCAAAGTGAAAATTCAGACTCTACTAAGGAGTAGGAGCTGTGGAAAACATTCAAGGTTTGATTGGGTCCCTAGGGGTAAAGGTGAATTGTACATAGCCTAACTTTTCAGTGTCAAAAACTAGCTTTATATTAGCTCAAGTTCTTATTGAATTATATTTATAAAAGAAAACTAGTCCCTTTTAACTAGGTATCTACTAGAAGCAAGCAAAACGATATTGGAAGGGAGATAACAACATATCTTTCAATTTTCAATAAAACTTTTCATGTAAAACATTCAGAAAGAAAAATTTTCCAACATATGAGAGAACAAGATATGAATGACAGAATGACAAGAACAGTAAGAGACAGTAGAAACATGGCTACAGGGATCCAGAATTAATCAGATATTGCAACAATAATTGTATTATATTCAAGTAATGAAATGACAAGAAAAAAATTCAACAAAGAACTAGAAACTGTAAAAATGATTATATGGAAAATTTTGAAATGAAAAAATACAATAAATAAAGGTAACAACTCAGAGACTTCCACTTCTGCTTAGGATGCAAGCAGATATGTTATCCTCATACTTACATGGTAATAGGAAGAAAACTCAAGATAATATAAAATTTATATTTATCTCTAAGAAAACTAGTGGTAGATGCATAAAGGTCTTGATGAACTGATTTACAGTGCACAGAGCCTTTCAAAGATGAATAGTAGCAAGCTCTTGTAGTTCAGACTCTGGATCTGGGTGCTGGCAGGGTGAGGAGTTTCCTGGCAATAACTGAATTGTGTCTAGAAGAGTCCAGCAAGATATTAGCAAGGACAGGCTGGGAGAGGCAGGACAGATTGAGATTGTAACAACCACAAATGCAATATTTTGCATGGCATAACAATTCTCCATGCACTCTCCCAATTTTGCTAAGAAAAGGGAAAGAAGAGTAGCAGTGAGAAACTGAAATTACCCACAAATGCCATTTGCTCACATGGTGCCTGGAATGTCTGAATACAAAAGTCGTATGAATGTCAAACTCCCCCCAGGCATCAAGCTCAAACGCTAATTAAACATAGCAGTAGGAAATGGCAGTCACCGCTTGGTGGAAAAATTTCCCAGTTTGATGAAAAACATAAATCCACAAATCTAAGAAGTTCAGCAAACCCTAAATAGGGTATGTGAACAGAAAAATCACCTGTACATACCGTAGTCGAACTGCTGGAAAACAAAACTAAGGAGAAAAAACTAAAAGCAGCCAGAGAAAAAGACACAATATCAAGGAAGAAAAATTAGACAACTTCTTGTCAGAAAATTGTAAACAGAAGACAATGGAGCAATAAATTTAAAATTATAGAAGAAAATGAAAGTCAAGCTAAAATTGCATATACAGCAAATGTGTCCTCAAATTTTAAGGTGAAATACATTTTCAGATAAAGAAGGACTTAAGAGTATTCATTGTCAGCAAACCTGTACTATAGGAAATGCTAAAAAACAAAAACAAAAAACAAAAAAATTCTCCAAGGTGAAAAGAAATCATATAGGTAGGAATCTCAGATAGTCAGGAAAGACTGAAAAGCACCAGAAATAGGACAGAAGAAAGTGAATATATAAGACACATTAAATATTTTTTCTAACTTTATTGAAATACATTTGGCTATGTAAAGCAAAGATAAAATCTTTGTGTTGTTGTGTTTATAGCATACACAGTTTTAAAATATATGGCAAGTTGAAAATAGAATAAGAAATAGGATAAGAGGAGGGGATACATGGATTACAATGTTGTTGTTGTTAGGTGCCGTTGAGTCAGTTCCGGCTCATAGCAACCCTAGGTACAACAGAATGAAATGCTGCCAGGTCCTGCGTCATCCTCACAACAATTGCTATGCTTGAGCCCATTGTTGTAGCCACTGTGTCAGTCCATCTCGCTGAGGGTCTTCCTCTTTATTGACTTTACTTTGAGGAGGCACCTCTTCCTCAGTGTCTTTTGAGTGCCTGCCTATCTGAGGGACTCATCTTCCAGAACTATATCAGACAATGTTCTGCTGCTATTCATAAAGTTTTCATTGACTAATTCTTTTCAGAAGTAGACCACCAAGTCCTTCTTCCTAGTCTGTCTTAGTCTGGAAGCTCAGCTGAAACCTGTTCGCCATGGGTTACCCTGCTGGTATTTGAATACTGGTGACATAGCTTCCAGCATCACAGCAACAGGCAAGCCCCTACAGTGTAACAACTAACAGACGTGTGAGTGTATAATGTTGTAATCTTACTAAAAGGAGCCCTGGTGGTGCAGGGGTTAAGCACACAGCTGCTAATCAAAAGGTCGGAGGTTGGAATCCACCAGCTGCTCTGCAGGAGAAAGATGTGGCAGTCTGCTTCTGTAGAGATTACAGCCCTGGAAAACCTATGGAGCAGTTCTACTCTCTCCTACAGGATTGCTATGAGCCAAAAATCAACTCCATGACAATGAAATTTTTTTTTTAATCTTACTAACAACATACAAAGCATTTCAATATGATTCAAAATGGACTCTAAAATATTAAGGATGCAGATTGTTGTCCTTTGAAAATCTGTATTTAAAAAATACAATAAAGATACATAGCTGAAAAACTAGCAGAGGAAATACCAAAAACAAACGAACAAACAAAAAAACAAACCCATTGAAGTCTAGTCAATTCCGACTTGTATCGACTTTATAAAACAGAGTAGAACTGCCCCATAGGGTTTCCAGAGAGCAGCTGGTGGATTTGAACTGCTGACTTTTGGTTAGCAGCTGAGTTCTTAATCTCTGTGCCTCCAGGGCTAGAAACAGATATATATGTATATAAAATAAATGAAACCATATCAATAACTGGATTATGTACTAATGAAATAATCCAATTAGAGTGATTGCCAGAATAGTTAATAACAACAAAACAAAACAAAAACGTGACCCACCTATATGTTGTTCACAAGAAAAGCACTTTAAATATAAAGATTGACCAACAACAAAAAGTGTAACTAAGATATAAAATGCAAACACTAATCCTAAGAAAGGTGATTCTGTCATCTAAGTAACAGAGAAAATAGACTTTTAATGTATAGTTACTACCAGATATAAAGAGGAACATTTCACAGTGATTAAGGTGTCATTTATCAAGACAACATAAAAATGCTTAAATTGTATGTATCCAACAAAAGAACCTCAAAGACAATAAAGCAAAAATTAGTCAATCTTAAAGTAAAAATAGATAAATATGGAATCATAGATGGAGCTTTTAATTCTCTCATTCAGCAGTTAATTGAACTAATCACTAAGGATATACATTTGAAGGGTGCTATCACCATACCAGAGCCCTGGTGGTGCAGTGGTTAAGAGCTTAGCTGTTAACCAGAAGGTCAGCCATTCAAAACCACAAGCCACCCTATGGGGCAGTTCTACTCTGTCCTATAGGGTCACTATGAGTCTGAATTGTCTCGATGGCAATGGGTTTTTTGAGTTTATCACCACGAGACCTAATAGATATTTATAGGACTTTTCTCACAACATCTGAAAAATGTACATTCTTTCTGGTGAATATGGACCGTTCACACAATCAATCATATGCTGAGTCATAAAAAAATGTCAAAAACTTGAAATCATGCACAGTAAATTCTTTGACCACAATGAAACTGAATCAGCAATCTAGATCAATCTAAAAAATCTCTAATCATTTGAAAATTAAACATTACATTCTAAACCATGTATGGGTCAAATAAATCACAAGAATAATATTAGATAATACTTTAAAATTAATAATATTTTATCAATAATAATATGTTACTGATAATAAATTAATAATATTTTGAAGTATTATATAATGGTAGATAAATATTTTAAATAAAAATAATTGAGCTACAATATGTATAAAAAATCATAATCTTCATCTAAAATGGAACCAAAGGAGAAATCTGTAGCTTTAAGTGATGTTATTAGAATCTAAAAACAATGATCTAAATTTCTACTTTAGGATTGTAGAAGAGCAAGATAAACTTGAATAAAATGGAATGAAGCAAAGTATAAGGAGAACATGAATGAACTAGAAAAGAGGAAAACAGTAGAAAAAAGATCAATTAAAATAAAATCTGACTCTTTGAAAAGATTAGTGAAATTCAGAAAATTGTAGTCAAATATATCAAGAAAGAAAGATAAAACATAATTTCTAATACAAATAAAGAAAGAGTCATTACCATGGATTTTACAGACGTTAAAAGAATGAGGATATTATGAACAATGTGATGGCAATACATGATACAGCATATATGAAATATGATGCTTTCTTGGAAAAACACAATTTGCAAATACTGAAAAAGACCAGACATGTGAATTACCATATATTAAAAAATAGAATTTTGTAATTAAAATTTTCCCACAAAGAAAACTACTGGCCCAGATGACTTTTTTCATGAATTCTATCAAACATTTAGGGGAAAATGTTTCAATATTTCACAATCTCTTTTAGAAAATAGAGGAAGAGAAAGCACTTTCCAACTTATTTCATGAAGCTTGTATAACCTAAATACAAAAACTTAACAAAGATATTTCATGAAATTAAATTACACTAAATAAATCAACACCCATACAAACTACCTGGCAGAAGAACAAACATACTCATTTCTAGACATAAATAGTATTTGCTTCAGTAAACACCATGCAAAAATCAGCCTGTTGCATCAGTCTTTCTGTCTATCCTCACACCAATACCACACTTCTCAGTTACTGTACTGTATTAAATGAGTCTCAACATCCTGTATCGTAAGTCTCCCCCCACCCCATTTTGTGCTTTTCAATTCTTGGTTCTTTGCGTTTAATAATAATCTTTCAATTAGCTTGTAAATATCCAAAGACAATATCCTTCAGTGTCAGTTGTTATCAAGATTATGTTGACCACTTAATCAAGTTAAGAAGTAGGCCCCCTTTTTGTATTAGTGAAAGAATTTCTATAGGATTATTGTTATATTCAAGGAAGCCTGATGGCACAGTGGTTAAGCACTTGGCTGCTAATCAAAAGGTCAGTGATTTGAACTTACCAGCCACTTCATGGAAGAAAGATACGGCAATTTGTTTCCTTAAAGGAAAACCTATGGGGCAGTTCTACTCTGTCCTATAGGGTCACTATTGAGTCAGAATCAACTTGATGGCAATGGGTTTGGGTAGTTACATTCTTTCTTAAATATTCAGTAGAATTTACTAGTGAAGCCATTTGCTACGGATTGAATTGTGTCCCCAAAAAATATGTGCTGTAAATCCTAACCCTTAGAGTGGTTATAATCCCATTTGGTAATGGGTTTTTGGTAATTAATATAAGAATTAAAATTTGACAATGATGATTGATATATTAATGAGGCAGTATTTGGGTAGGGTGTGTATTAAGTCAAAGATTTTTAGATATGAAAGAGCAAGATTAAGCAATCAGAGAAGCAAGCAGAGATGGGGGAAGATAGACATCATGCCACATGAGATCTCCAAGGAACCAAGAAACAGAAGCTGAAAAGACACAAGGACCTTCCCCCAGAGCCAACAGAAAAAAATAAAAAAGCATTCCCCTAAAGCCAACTCCCTGATTCTCGACTTCTAGTCTCCTGAACTGTCAGACAATAAGATTCTGTTCATTAAAGCCATCCACTTGTGATATTTCTGTTTATAGTAGCACTAGATAACTAAGACACCATCTGAGCCTGAAGTTTTCTATCTTAGATTTCCAAATAAAATTATGCAATAATCATTTATATTCAATGTGTGCCTGCTCTGGCGAATTCTCTTATTTTTTGTCTTAAAATATCTTTATTTTTTCATTTTAAAAAGATATTGACATTGGGTAGAGAATTTCATTTTGGCAATTGTTCTATTTCAGCACTTGCAAAAGCTCTGAGGCCAAAACAAAAGAAGCATAAATGGGCAAGTATCCTATTTGGGGAGAGTAAAGTTCCCACCTGGGAAGTTAAAGAAAATGAAGTCATATATCTTGTGAAGCCAGATATCCATTAATCAAATTCTTGGGCAAATGACAGACATTAAATAAGCCTGATAAAGATTGAGAAAACACACTAGAGATAATCTAGTTGTAGTCATTAGCTGCCTTTAAGTCAGCCCCCAAGTCACAGTAACCCCATGCATAATAGATCAGACTGTTGTGACCCAGCGTTTCCACTGGCTGACTTTTAGAAGTAGATTGCCCGGCCTTTCTTCTTAGTCCTTCTGAAACCTCTTCAACATCATAACAACAAACAGAAGTGTGGTATTGTCCCTTTATTCTATGGTGTTATTTATGTCCTCTATGTCCTATTTATCTTCTTTTTAGATGTTCTGTCCAGTATTGAAAGTGGTGTATTGAAGTCTTCGATGATTACTGCAGAGTTATCTATTACTCTTTTCAGATCTTTCAGTATTAGTTTCATATTTGGGAGCACTGATGTTAGGTGCATATGTATTCGTATGTGTTTATAATTGTTATGTTTTCTTGATCGGTTGACCCTTTTATTGTCATGTAATGTCTTTTTCATCTCATAACAGATTTTGATTTTGTCAGATATCATTATGGTTACCCCTGCTCTCTTTTGGTTACTAGTTGCATGGAATATTCTTTTCCATCCTCTCACTTTCAGTCTGTTTGTGTCCTTGGGCCTAACGTGTTATTTTAAAGACAAGGAAAATAACATCAGAGCAATTAAACAACTTTCTAGTCTAACTTGTTAATGGCAGAGCCTGAACATGAACTCATGACCCTAACTCACGATCTGGTACACTGTCCGCTGCACCATTTTGTTTAAGAAGATGAGTTAGTGGCAAAGAGGGAATAGCAAATGTGCTTATGGCAGGAACAAGATCAGAATTATTGAGCCTGACCAAGAGGCCATTGTACTGGGAGTTCTTATAGTCTCCATTCTAATTTCCTGTCAGGGCCATATGTCAAAGTTGTCAATTATATCTGAAATAAGAAGCTGTATACATCTGGCCTTATATCCTGTTTATATTTTTTAAATTCTAAACTGAAAAAATATTGACACTTATAATTCTAAAATGGTGAGATTAGCATGTAAAAACAAAAACACATTAAAAATTACTCTGATTCTAACAGATGTAAAGTACAAATAGCTGGATATAATCACTTTTTATTTGAATTGCTTTCAATATTAACCACTGTACTGGGCAATAAAATGTCTTTAAAATTATATCATGATGACTTCAGCTTATTTAGGAGCTATTATGTTTCACTGTTACTGTAAAAAAGGAATAGATGATTAACTTCATGGTGAGAAATTTTAAGGAGTGAATTGTGGTTTCCTGACATTAGCTGCCATAAACAGGTTTGAAGACAACACCAAGTATGCCATTTGAAGAGCAAAGTATACAATAAGTTTATTAATGTTTTTGAAATATGCCTCCTTAAACATGTTCCTTGTAAATCCTTCCAACTGTTCTCCTAAGTTCAAAGCATGACTTTAAATTTAGCTTTTGTGTATATCCAATTGATTGTTTATTTTCCACTTCTCATTCAGTAGTGACAGATACAATCTCAATCACTCACCCCATAGGCAAAGAATACAGTAATATTTATAATTTATATTTATGCATGTATATGCATATTTATTTTAAGATATGTGCTCTATTCCAATGACAATTGAGGGAAATATTTCTTTTGAAATGGAACATACTCAGATGCCTTAAAAATAGCAATGGCAAAGTGATTAATGTATATAGATAAAAGCAATTTCTATTACCTTGATATATAGTCTTTACAGGTTCAGAGTATTTTTGCATAAAACTTGGGTTTTCTGTCTTAGGAATTATTTGTTTTGATGCATATACTTTCCTACAAGGACTAACATAGCATATTTCACCTCCAATTTTTCAATTACTTTATATTATATTTTTTCAAGCCATTAACCTAGTATGGTGCCTCATCTGTACTAAAATTATTACAAATTTTTCACAAATCATGGGATTCCAAAGATCAGTGTACAGACTTGGTTCTCAGACGGGCAAGAAAAAAGAAACAAGTAATATTAACAACAAAATCACACCACACAGCTTAGAATAACAAAGGAAGAAAATTAAATGAGTATTCTTTACCTATTAAATGAGTATTCTTTACCAATATCACCAGCTGGGAGAACTGCACTCTGTTTCCCAGGAATTCCACGCTATATAACTGTTTTGGAAATAAAAATTAATGCATATAGTAAAAAGTCTGTGGTAAGCAATTTGTTTCCAAGTCTCTGGGGCTGTTACTCTAATGCATTTCACAAGTTGTTGTTTTGTAGTTTAACTTTTAGTTTTATATTTATATTTAAACTTAGATTCAATTGTTTCCAAAGCAAGACACTTGACCTATGTAAAATTATCATTTAATAATTCAAAGGCTAAAAATCATTGTTTGCTGAACTTGTAAATTTTGTTCTCCTAAGCAATAATAATAAGGAAAGATCTTACTGTAATAGTGTAGTAAATGGCCCTTGGAAAATTCCACTTAGTGCTTGGACCAAACTCAAACACTTCCATCATGTACATGAAAAAATTCATGTCAAAGGACTTCCACCAACATGGCACTCTAGGCAGAAGCATCATGCTGTCCTTCCACAGCAAACATCCAAAAAACTAAGCCAAACAGAGAAAACAGCAATCCTGAAACTCTAAAACATCAAATGAAGAGATAAAGAACTCAGCCAAGCACAAAATGGAGTGAGAAACTGACAGAGAACGGAGATTCATCCAGAGGTCCCCTATCAGCTAACGCAGCACAGATCTGCCATCTTGGATTCCTATCAGAGACCAGCAAATAGGGGTACAAGAAAGCAGCTTTATGGAGTTTCCAGCAGGAGACAGAACAACCGGTAACTGGCGATATACGCTTTCCCACCCCCCACCCTTCTTCACTTCCACTCAGCCTCCTCTGCTTCCCGTGGCCTCAGTCTCTTGGCCAGGAAGCACTGGCTGCTTGGATTCCACCCACCTGCACTGGCCAACTCCCTGAGTGCCATTTGTTGGCTGCTGGTGTTGTTTTATTTCTTGCTTCTTTTGATTTCTTCCTTACCTCTCACCACCTCCCCCTCCTCTCGCTCAAATACCTGGCTCCAGGCACCATCTTTGCTTCTTCCTAAGGGGCTATGGAGCTCCGTTTGAGTGTGGAACTACTTCCCAGTCTGTGCTGCCATGCTGGTGGGATCCCAGGGCATTTTTTTGTTTGTTTGTTTTGAATTGTTTGTTTGTTTTCTTTTTCTTTTCTCGAGTTGGAAGCCCGTTCTGGCTGGGCAGTGCTACGCAGCTTGGGACCTACCCCCTCATCTTGTGCAGATGCACAGAAGGATCCCTCAGGGCATTTCTTTTCTCATGTTTTTTTTCTTTCTTTCAGTTTTTTGGGGGATTTTCTTTTTCTTTTTTTAAAATTTGTTTTGTTTTCTTTTCCCTCCTTTCTCCTTTTTGTCTTTCTTCATTACTCAGGTTCTTGTCTCTCTATACCTTCCTTCTCTTCCTGTCCCCTGAATACCTGGTGCTGAATACCTCTATCCCTTCTAGCCAGGCTATACTTCAACACCTAGGAACAACTTCCCCAGACCTCGTAGCCACACCGGTGGGATCCATGGGAGCTTTGGTGTTCTTTATTCTTTCTAATTTTTATTTATTCAACCTTTTTCTTTTTTTCTTCTTCTTCCCTTTTTTGTTTTTCTCCATTTCATAGTCTTTCATCTCTCCACTCCAATGGCAAGCTCCCCTAGCACTGTTTTCTGTTTGTTTGTATGTTTTTTGGCTCCTGTTCCTCTCTCCTCTCTCCCATACCAATCTTAGCTCCACATATCACAATCTCCCCCCTCCATCCTGCCTACCTGCACAGTGCACTTAACATCACACCACCAAGCTGCACAGGCATGGCCTACTGGACACTGCCCTGCACTGATTACTGACCCACCTGGTGGCTGTAGTAAGTGCCACAAACAACCAATCCCAGCAACTCCTCTTCAGCTAGACCTGCCCTGCTGTACCATGTCTGAACAAATGACCCTCCCTGCCAATTGGAGAAGGAGGTGAAAATTATCGTGCCTACAGACCAGCAAACAACAAAGAACACACAGCCCGCCTGCTCAGACTTAGCCAAATTTTTTTTTTTAAAAAGGACTAAACAAACAAATCTATAATCAATAAACAAGAAAAATAACTACAGAATGCCCCGAAGACAGCAGACAATATCAAAACATTTACAAAAACAGGACAGTAGTTGCAGTAGGTGTCCAAAATAAAACACCGGATGTCTTACCAGTAGAAGAAAAGGCACTAGAACTACCCGACAGGGAATTCAAATTGCTAATACTCAGAATTGTCCAAGAGTTGAAGCAAAAAGCAAACAAAAAGGAGAAAAAAATAGACAAATTCATGGAAATGGCAAACAAATTCGTGGGAAATACAGAAAAAAAAAATGGAAGAATTCAGGAAAATAATGCAGAAAGAAAATGCCAAAATAAATTCACAACTAGAAATTATACAAAAACAACAATTAGAAATCCAAAAAATAAACAACAAGATTTTAGAAATGGACAGTGTCATGGAAGGGCTGAGGAGCAGACTTGAAACGGTGGAAGACAGGATCAGCAGAATTGAAGACAAACACTTGGATACAACTCACTTTGAGGAAAAATCAGAAAAAAGAATGAAGAAAAATGAAGAGACCTTAAGAATTATGTGGGATACAATCAAAAGCAAAAATCTGCGAGTGATCAGAATTCCAGAACAAGGGGAGAAAACAGAAGATGCAAAGAGGATCACTGAAAAATTGCTGACAGAAAACTTCCCCAATATCATTAAAGATGAAAAGCTGACTATCCAAGAAGCTCAATGAACCCCATATAGGATAGACCCCAAAAGAAAATCAACAAGGCATATCATAATCACACTCCCCAAAACCAAAGACAAACATAGAATCCTGAGAGCAGCTCAAGAAAAACAAAATGTCACATACAGAGGAGAAGCAATAAGACTAAGCTCGGATTATTCGGCAGAAACCATGCAGGCAGGAAGGCAATGGGATGACATATATAAAACCTTGAAAGAAAAAAATTGCCAGCCAAGAAACTCTCGTTGCCTGCAAAACTCTCGTTCAAATATGATGGTGAAATTAAGTCCTTTCCAGATAAAGAGAAATTAAGGGACTATGTAAAAACCAAACCAAACTTACGAGACTTATTAAAGGAAGTCCTTTGATCTGAGAACAAACAATATCAGGCACAGGCTAAATATAGGACACAGGATTGTACTAGCCAGATACCAACCTAGGAAATGAACTCTTAAGGACTATGCAAAACCAAAAGAATTACAAAAGAGATCCAGAGAGGTTAATCTGTAAAC
>NW_004444107.1:2780040-2787260 GCF_000243295.1 Trichechus manatus latirostris | reverse complement strand
GTGTGCTGACTGTTTAATGAGAAACTATTTGTTTTGTAAACCTTCACCTAATTTACAATAAAAAAAAATTAAAAAAAAAAATCATGTCAGCCTTGCAGTACAAAAAGAACATCAAAACAATTTATAAAAGTGAAATTCTTTTTTTAAGCAAGGTAGTTATGCCACTTAGAATAATACTAACTAACGAAAGGTATCAATAGGCAACATGAAATTTCAAGTTGGGTGAAAAAGTAGCATAAACAAAGCAAAGAGTAAAAGACTCTTGTATCTCTTGGCAAATTTTATCATATATGTTAGTATGATGTTAGTCACAAATGAGTATCATATAGTGCTGAGATGTGTTTTGGAAATTAGCATCACCAGTCTGTTGCTGTTCTTAGGTGCCACCGAGTTAGTTCCAACTCATAGCAACCCTACGAACAAAAGAATGGAACACTGTCCAGTCCTGTGCCATGCTCACAATCGTTGTTACGCTTGAGCCCATTGTTGCAGTCACTGTGTCAATCTATATCGTTGAAGATGCTCCTTTTTTTTGTTGACCCTGTACTTTACCAAGCATGATGTCCTTCTCCAGGGACTGATTCCTCCTGACAACATGTCCAGAGTATGTAAGACGTAGTCTCGCCATCCTTCCTTCTAAGGAGCATTCTGGTTGTACTTCTTTCAAGACAGAACTGTTTGTTCTTTTTGCAGTCCAAGGTATATTCAATATTCTTCACCAACACCACAATTCAAAGGCGTCAGTTCTTCTTCGGTCTTCCTTATTCATTGTCCAGCTTTTGCATGCATATGATGTGATTGTAAATACCGTGGCTTGAGTCAGGCGCACTTCAGTCTTCAAGGTGACATTTTTGGTTTTCAACACTTTAAATAGGTCTTTTTGCAGCAAATTTGCCCAATGTAATGTGTCTTTTCTTGACTACTGCTTCCATGGATGTTGCTTGTGGATCCAAGTAAAATGAAATCCTTGACAACTTCAATCTTCTCTCCATTTATCATGATGTTGCTTATTGGTCCAGTTGTGAGGATTTTTGTTTTCTTTATGTTGAGGTGTAATCCGTACTGAAGGCTGTGGTCTCTGATCTTCATCAGTAAGTACTTCAAGTCCTCTTCACTTTCAGCAAGCAAGGTTGTGTCATCTGCATAATGCGGGTTGTTAATGAGTCTTCCTCCAACCCTGATGCACCAGTCTAGCTGTTTATAATACTGTTACTTATGAAAGAAAGATGCTTAGAGACAAAATTTTATCACAGTGCTACATTTGCTGGGGTTTGAAACTTTCATGAACGTGTGTTTTAAGCAGAAGCATAAAACAATACTTGCTTGTGTGTATTTATCAGAATCATCCTCTTGAGGAATCTTGCTCCTGTAATGGAAATGTGTTTTCCAGGAATGCCATAACAAAAAACCACAAACTTTGTAGCTTCAAAGGATCTCTGGTGGCTCACCGGTTAAGTGTTCAGCTGCTAACTGAAAGGTAGGCCATTGGAACCCACCAGCTGCTCCATGGGAGACGGATATGGCAGTTTGCTTCCATAAAGATTGAAAAAGAACACAAACCTGTTGCCATCGAGTTGATTCTAACTCATAGTAACCCTATAGGACAGAGTAGAATTGCTCCATAGGGTTTTCAAGGCTGTAATCTTTACGGAAGCAGACTGCCATATTTTTCTCATGAGGAGCTGCTGGTAAGTTTGAATGGCCAGTCTTTTGGTTAGCAGCTGAACACTTAACCTCTGCACCACCAGGGCTCCGTCCATAAAGATTACAGTCTTAGAAACCCTAGGGGGCAGTTCTACTATGTCTTATAGGGTCATTATGAGTGGGAATGGGATTGACAGCAATGTGTTTATGGGTAGCTTCAAACAACAGAAATTTATTTTCTCAAAGTTCTGATGTCTGAGAGTCTGAATTCAGGGTATTCGTAGTGTTGAGTCCTTCTGAGGCTTGAGGGAGAATCAGTTTTATACCTCTCTTCCGATAACTCTAGGCATTACTTGACCTGAAGCTGCAATGCCACATGGTATCCTTTGTCTCCTCAAGCTTCTGGTAGACGAGATATTTCTTCGTGTTCTGTGACTTAGAGATGCATCTCATATGGCCAGCTTTTCCCTGTGTCTCTCTGTGTTGGTTCTTTTATTTTATAAAGACACCAGTTATATGAGCTTAGGACCCACCCTACTCCAGTATGACCTCATGTTAACCTAACTGATAACATCTTCAAAGTCCCTATTTCCAAACAAGATCACATTCACTAGTACAGAGGTTGGAACATCAACATATCTTTTTTTTTTTTTTTTTAATTGTGCTATAAGTAAAAGTTTACAGTTCAAGTCAGTTTCTCATACAAAAAAATTTACACACATATTGCTATGTGACCCTAGCTGTTCTCCCTATAATGTGACAGCACACTCCTCCTTTCCACCCTGAATTTCCTGTGTCCATTCAACCAGCTCCTGTCCCGTTTTGCCTTCTCATCTCACCTCCGGACAGGAGCTGCCCATTTAGTCTCATGTATCTACTTGAGCTAAGCAGCACTCTCTTCACGACTATCACTTTACGTCCCATAGTCCAGTTTAATCTCTGTCTGAAGAGTTGGCTTTGGGAATGGTTTCAGTTCTGGGCTAACAGAGAGTTTGGGGGCCATGTCTTCCAGTGTCCCTCAGTTAGACCATTAAGTCTGGTCTTTTTACTAGAATTTGAGTTCTGCACCCCACTTTTCTCCTGCTCCATCAGGGACTCTCTGTTGTGTTCCCTGTCAGGGTGGTCATTGGTGGTAGCCGGGCACCGTTTAGTTCTTCTGGTCTCAGGCTGATGGAGTCTCTGGGTTATATGGCCCTTTCTGTCTCTTGGGCTAATATTTCCCTTGTGTCTTTGGTGTTCTTCATTTTCCTTTGCTCCAGGTAGGTTGTGAGCAATTAATGTATCTTAGATGGCTGCTCTCTAGCATTTAAGACCCCAGATACCACTCACCAAAGTGGGATGCAGAACACTTTCTTAATAAACTTTGTTATGCCAATTGACCTAGATGTCCCCTGAAACCATGGTCTCCAGGCCCCTGCCCTGCTACTATGTCCATCGAAGTGTTTCGTTGTATTCAGGAAACTTCTTAGCTTTTGATTTAGTCCAGTTGTGCTGACTTCCCCTGTATTGTGTGTTGCCCTTCCCTGCACCTAAGATAATTCTTATCTACTATGTAGTTAGTGAATACCCGTCTCCCTCCCTCCCCACATTCGTAACCAAGAAATGATGTTCTCTTCTGTGTTTAAACCTTTTCTTGAGATCTTATAATAATGGTCTAATACAATATTTGTCCTTTTGCAACTGATTAATTTCACTCAGCATAATGCCTTCTAGATTCATCCAAGCTATGAGATGTTTCGTCAACATATCTTTTTCAGGGATACAATTCAATCTATAACACTGGGTGACCCTGAAAAAATGGAGATTAAGTGGTCTCTGTATTTTATAGAGATAGTGTTTTTCTGTCTTCAATTACCAAGGTTATTCTATGAAAATTTGGCGACTTCATTTTTTTGTTTTAGTCTTTTTTTTTTTATTTTATTGTACTTCAGGTGAAGGCCCACAGAACAAATAGTTTCCCATGAAACAGCAGTACACACATTACTCCACGACATTGGCCAACAACCCCACAACACGCCAACCTTCTCAACCACTTCCGTTTTTTTTTTGGTGAAAACACCCACAGCCAAAGACACACCATTTCAAAAACCTCCATACGCACAGTTCAGCGACATGCTCCTCCAATTGCGCTGCCACTCTCACCCCAGATGAAGGCCCACAGAACAAAACAGCCCCTCACCCAACAGTTAGTACACATGTTGCCCCATGACAACGGTCAACAACCCCACAACATACCAACACTATCCTTACTCAACCTTGGGTTCCCTATCACCAGCTTTCCTATCCCCTTCTGCCTTCCGGCCCCTGTCCCTGGACTGCTGTGCCTCATCAGTCCCATTTGGTTCCATGGGACTGACCACTCCCCGGCTGAACGGTGAACCTCAGAAATGACTTCACCACTGACCTAAAACGGTGTCTGGGGGCCATACTGTCTGGGTTTCTCCAGTCTCCTTTAGGCCAGTAAATCTGGTCTTTTTCTGTGAGTTAGAATTTTGTTCTACATCCTTCTCCAGCTCTGTCCAGAACCTTCTGCCATGATCTTGGTCAGAACAGTCAGTGGTGGTAGCCGGGCACCATCTAGCTGTACTGGACTCAGTCTGGGGAGGCCTTGGTAGCTGTGGTCCATTAGTCCTTTGGGCTAATCTTTTCCTTGTATCCTGTTCCCCTCATTCTCCCTTGCTCCCAAAGGGATGAGACCAGTGGAGTATCCCAGATGGCCGTTCACAGGCTTTCAAGACCCCAGAAGCCACTCACCTAGGCAGAATGTAGAACACTGTCTTTATAAACTGTGTTATGCCAATTGAGCTAGATGTTCCCCAAGACCATGGTCCCCACAGCCCTCCACCCAGAAATTCAGTCCCTCAGGGAGTTTGGATGTGTCTATGGAGCTTCCACGACCTTTCCTTATAGCCACTTCATCTTTTCGCAGTTTGCAAAAAATACTGATTACCAAAGAAAACTGCTTTAATTTTCCATTCTTTAAAAAAAAAATCTAAGGCAAATATGAGCAATTGTTAGAAATAAATAGAGTTGGGTTTGACTACACAAGAATCTTTAATTTTATTCTTAATAATTAAAATATCATGATAAAATAATTTACTAAAATGATCAAAATATACACAAATGCATACCAAAAAAACTCTACTGCTGTTGAGTCAATTTCAACTTTATAGGATAGAATAGAACTGCCCCCACAGGGTTTCCAAAGCTGTAATCTTTATGAAAGCAGACTG
Source organism: Trichechus manatus latirostris (assembly GCF_000243295.1). Lineage (NCBI taxonomy): Eukaryota > Metazoa > Chordata > Mammalia > Sirenia > Trichechidae > Trichechus > Trichechus manatus. Next base: position 2,782,383 of record NW_004444107.1, on the reverse strand, counting down.
CCATGTCTTCCTCCCAAAGAGCAGCTGGTGGGTTCAAACCTCTGACCTTTTGATTAGCAGCCAAGCACTTCCCAATTATTATTCCTTTTAAACCATGTCACTCCCTCAAAATAAGATTGCTGTTAATGTTGTTGTTATCATGTTGAATGAATCTATCTATTCTTTGCTAAAAATAAAGATTTTAAAATTGTTATGTATTAATCCCAGTTAAATTCACTATCCTCTAACTTTTCCAATTGTTTATATTTTGCAATATACATTTTTTAATTCTGAGTCACTTTGTTTTTGTTTTGTTGCTGTTCAGATACAATTTATATATAGTAAAATACACAGATCCTATGACTCCAATTTGACAGATTTTGGCTACTGTGTACAACTATAAACACACATTTAAATACCATCAAATAGAGAATAGTTTCATCATCTCAGAAAATTCCCTCACATCCCTTCCCAGTGAATCCCGTCTGTGTGTGTGTGTTTGTTAACAACTCTGATTCTCTATTCTGTTTAATTGATCAATTTTTTATCTTTGCACCTTGAAATAAGGTACTGTAGAATATAAAATACTGTTTTTTTTTCAAGATAATAGATAATTTTGGCTATTCCAGGTCCTTGTTTTTCCATAAAATGTTTCAATTAGCTTCTCAATTTGTAGTTCATTGAATCCATTGTGGAGTCTCTTTCTTAAATTTTCAATATTGTCCAGAGACTCTTTAATGTATAAAATTTTAATCAATAATAGCAAGAAAATGTAAAGAAACATTACAGAAAAAAAAGTTATTCAAACCATTTGATATATTTGTTCCTGATTCATATTTTACACGTAGTATAATATTTCCAATTTGATAAGTCAGTAAAAAGGATTTTAAAATTGGCAGATAATATGACACTAAGTGTCATAATTTCTTCATGGTTTTCAACAACTTTAATTCTTTGTTCTAGGATATAATCTGACATGAGTTATCCACAAAAAAAAAAACTGTATGATGTTCATTGGTATGTGACGTATAACAGTAAAAAATAAAATAGGGAAATCTAAGAGCATAAAAATAGAGGAATGTCAGTAAAGTTATCTTATAATCTTGAACACTAATCAGCCACTAAACATCTTGAATCATAATATCTAATTATATTATATTACTTATAAAAATAGGAAGCTAGATTTAATCCTGTCTCAATCTGTCTTTACTAAAATGGAAAAATTGGACAGCACATAAATTTTAATTGCTTTTTCCAAGGGAATGAGTTAATAATTGTTTTATCATTAAATGAGATGGAATTTGTAAGGAATTAAATTCAGTTCATAATATGTAGTAACTGCTCAATACATATTGGCTATTTTTATTTGTTCTGTTTGAGTCAAAATGTGTATGATTCTAGAAAGAGAAAGACAATAAACAGATATACCAAAAGTTAACAGATGTATTTAAAACTTTAAAATAGAAAAAATATGTTTTTGACTTTTATTTTTAAAGACTCAAACAGTACAACATTTAATGACACTTAAAAAAACTTTATTTTAAAAAAAGGAAATTGTATAAATGTATGTTTCATTGAGAAAATTAATATTATGAGGAGAATAAGCTCTGGGTATAGATTAATCCATAGGGAGCAATGCAAAAAAAAAAAAACAAATTCAAAAGCTGTTAGCTTTCTATTTTTCAAGTTTCTTGATATTTTTACATGTTGAACGCAGGGATCTTTTGACCAGGTAATTTTCAAAACTACTCCTGGAAAGTTACAACTATTTAAGCATATCTTTTTTAAAGCTCATCTTGTGGATTCTGTGAAACTTACCTAAGTTCTTTCTTTCTTTTCTTTTTTTAATTCATGACGACAGAAATAAGTTAGAAAAAATTACATAGAATACATTTAAATTCCTTCCTTCAAAGGCAAGGAATCAATTGACTATAGTTCTGAGTAAGGTCAGATTGGTATAGGAAGACCTCTAGGAGCTAATGAATTATTATTAAAGGATTCTAGACTACTTAGCTATTTTAATAATCAATTTATTTTGGGCATCTCCATGACTGGATAAAACTCCCTCCCCTAACTCCATTTGTATACCTCATGGCATAGACAAATTTAGGTATTTGTTTAAATACCAGAAACTTGAATATATCAAAAATAAGCAATACATATTTGCTTGTAGCTATCCTAATGTGTCCAAGAAATAAACAAAAACATAATGTTGGCCCAATACCTTGATTAAGCAATTTTTAAACTTAAATTCATTTCTTGGGGTCTCTCCTATATGGCGTTCGTTGAGCTTCTTGGATGGCCAGCTTTTCATCTTTCATGATATTGGGGAAGTTTTCTGTCAGCAGTTCTTCAATGATCCTC
>NW_004444107.1:2760340-2778666 GCF_000243295.1 Trichechus manatus latirostris | reverse complement strand
CCATTTGGTGCTTGGCTGAGTTCTTTATCTCTTCATTTGATGTTTTAGGGTTTCAGGATTGTTGTTTTCTCTGTTCGGCTTAGTTTTTTGGATCTTTGCTGTGGAGGGACAGCATGGTGCTTCTGCCTAGAGCGCCATTTTGCTGGAACCAATGTCTAAATTCATTTCTTGGATGAAACATCTAGCCTATAGCATCTCTGAGTTGTTATAAAGAGTAGTTTTAGTGCAAGTTTTCTCCTATAAAGTCGGCTTTTACATCAAACAGGCAATCTGGGACCAGACTGTGAATGAGTTTTACAAAGTTAAATGGACACTGCTGGCATTGGAGTGGGAAAGAAGCACTATAACATCTCTGGCTTAAGACATGGATCGTATGCCTCACTTTTCTTATTACCCTCAAATGTCCTTACCAACATTTAAAATAATGAAAAAAACAAAAGCTAAGAGGTTTTCTACTTTGAGCACTGATAGAGTAACAAAGTCAGGATTTACATTCTTGCTGTGTGCAACTAGAAACCCATTGCCATTAAGTCCATTATGACCCACTGTGGCTCTACAGGACAGGGGACAGCTGCTCCACAGGGTTTCAAAGGCTGTAAGTGTTTACGGAAGCAGACTGCCACATCTTTCTCCTGTGAAGCGGCTGGTGGATTCGAACAGCCAACTTTTCTGTTAACAGCTGAACACTTAAACACTGTGCCACCAGGGCTCCTGCAACTAGAAAACCAGGCAAAATATATGAAAATAAAAAAAAAACAAATACAGACGTTATTACTACCCTGCCCTAGCATGTGAAATCAGGCTTTGCCCTTGACCAAGACCTGTGAATGGAAGTGATGTGTGACCTTGCAAGGCAAAAGTTCTAAGAGCACTTCTTTCTCTCTGTCCCAACAATTGACCATGTTCCAGTGGGTGGCTTTCCAGCCAGCCAAAGACTTGCATAAAAAAGGCATGGAACAGAGCAGCCAGCCACCTCTTATGGACTGACAGCCTGAAGGAGAAACAAGTCTTCATTTTTTAAAACCACTGAGGTTGTGGAGTGTTTGTTGTCGTTGGTTTTGCTACTGCTGTTATTTTTAAAGCAACATAAGCTAGAAGATTTTGGTTTATACAGAAATACATAATCAGGAAATAATAGTTCTTCTCATGAAACAAACAAAACTATTTTCGGACATTAGACAACAAATACAGGATTGTAATCCTTGATGGAAAGCAAACAAGTAAGCCTACACTCACCTTGCTGGGTGACCTGTTTCAAGCTATGCAGTTGAGACTAGGATCCCAAATAGAACATGATCATCTCTTTAAATTGAGGAGATTAGAATTCAGGCAGGCTGAGGTGGCTTTTAGTTTCAGGGCAGAGTTCCAGAGAGAAGGGAGTTTCTTTGAGTCTGCTAAAAACTAAAGCATGCGTGCTTCAAGTGAATCTCCACAGGGCTGGGCAGAGAATCTTATGAGATAGAGAGGTATCCATCCAACTGGAGCAGAAAGTGCTAATTCATTGCCTGAGACATTGAGAGAAGATCCCCAAAGACTCGAACTTTTCCCTAGATTGAAGACTACTCTCATTCCACCCAAGATGTTTTTAAAGAAACAACCACCCTGCTTCTAACAAAGAATTGTATCATACAGGGGTAGTATCAGAAGAGATGCTTAAATATATCTTAATTAGAAAAATAAAATATTTAATCCACTAATGGGCCTATTATTTGTTAATCAAAGTTTTGTGGCAATTTAGCTAGCTGGTAAATGAGAATGCACTGGGTGGAAAATGAATGAGCATTAAAAAAAATAGCTTGCAGTCATGTAGCCAGAAATAATTTCACATTTACTTATTACTTTAATAGAAGCATGAATCAGTTTAGGATGAGAGCCACAAATGGACACACCACAAGATTAGAGCTCTTCATTCCCATTATTTCCAAAATTATTAGTCTGCTTGGTTACAGAGACAACAAAAAGGATTTCTTTTGGTCTTGCGACCTTACTATAAAATATATCTGCTCCACTTTCAGAGTTGTATGTATTTACTTTTTCATTATTTAGTTATCAGACCTTGTGAAAAGTTGCCAACTCTTATTCTGTCCATTTGTATCATTGACAATAACTTTGCTGGCAAATATCAGAAAGACAATAACATCAAACGGTTGTGAGCAAGGAAATGGATTTCTGTCCTCCTGCCGTTGTAGGTTATAACTGAAACTACTTTAAGGCCTGTAAGTACCAGAGTTGCCAGGAGGAATACAAATCATGACTACCACAAAAGTGACATTCACTGATTGACGCATTCTATAGAAGGGAATATGCGAGAAAGGTGGTATGTTAGAGACATTAAAGTCATTTTTCTTGTCAGAAATAAATGGCGCATAGTCTTCTTTGCCCTTGCCAATATGTTGCAGACTCCAGTTTTCAAAGTATTTGTCTTTTATTCTCCTATATATGAGAAAAGTTTCAAACATTTATGAATAATTACCATCCGTAGCCTGAATCTATACAGAAAAAAGTGGAGATCAGTAAATAAAATTTCATTGAACCACTGCATAGTAGAGAGCCTCCTTCTCCAGATTCCAAATTTACTGTTGAATTCAGTTTACTAAAACTGGTCCTTGATACCATCAGTTTTAACCAGAAACCTGGAAGCCATAGATATTGCCATGATCAAACAGAATTCAGCATCAACAGAAAGATCTGTGATGCCAATGGCATTTTCAAGCATTTTCTCAGCAAACGTTTGATCAATAGATGAACTGATAAAAATCAATATAAACCCAATTTTTCCTTATTTTGAAGACATCAAATGACCCATACAGAGTTAACTTTAGTAACAAATTGAACACGAATCTTAAATTTATTCACTTTAGTAATAAAAGGAAATAAGTTATTTATAATAATCTCCTCCAAACATTATGCTAATACTTGTCATGATGAACAATCATTTTAAAAATGCATTGATTGTTTCTCACTCTCAAAAGAAAAATTGGGCTTTACCTATCTGTTGTCTCTGTTTCATCTTCTTTGAAGGATTGCAATATGTTATCTTAGTTGTCAACCTTTTTCAAAATAAATTAATTTGTGAGAAAGAATATTTATAATGGACACAAGTGAGTGTGTGCTCAAAAGCACAATATGTTTATGTATTCTAAATAGCAGGATTATAGTAAATAGAAAACCTTATTTCAACTTTCCCAACCCCACTAATATGTGCTATCTTTCATTATTTATTGCACAATTTTGTAGCAGCTACATGATTTTGGCCTTGTATTAGTAAAAGGCAATTTGAACAGACTCTCCAGATATGCAAAGCAATAATACATTATACTACATCAGTTATCTGACATTACAAATTAGTGTATAACTAGGTTATAGTTATACCAGGCATTGAAACAAAATAAAACTGTTCCATGTTTTTGAAGACGAAATACTTGATTAATTTTAAATTTTTAGATCACTGCCTCCTCCTTAGCAAGCTTCCTTCGCTGTAGAAGCACACTCAATTTCCTAAAATGTTCTCAATTTCCATATACTATTTCAGGATCCATCTTTAACGTGAAAGATACTTGGCCTCTTACAACAACAACAAAAAGTAAGCAAATAATTAAACAATTATTTAGAATTCGTGCCTGATGACTATCTCTTAGAATCACCTCTTACTTCCAGCTTAAACCATAGAGAAATGCTTTCAGATCTGTAATCATTCACCCAGGTTATTTCCTATGAGAAGAACATTTCTCCTCTTTGGATCCCTCCTCTCCCCAACATGGGTGTAGTAGGCAGAATTATGTCCCCTCCCCTTTTATTTCCACGTCCTAATCCTTGGAACCTATGATTATGTTCCCTTACATGGCAGCTCTGAAAATGAAATCTTTAGTGCTAACATCAGTTGTACTGATGCTATGATCACCATACATGGCAAAAGGTAAGTACTTTGAGATGGGAAGCTTATCCTATATTATCCTAATGGGCCTAATACAATCATCAGTATCCTTAAAAGATCGAAGAGGGAGGCAGAAGAATCAGAGAAAGAAATTTGATAAGGAAAGCTGAGGTCAGAGTGATGTAATTGCTGCCTCGGAAAATGGAATAAGGGTCCATGGGCCAAAGAATGTGGGTCACCTCTAGAACCTGAAAAAGGCAAGAAAATGGTGTCTCTCCTGAAGCCTGCAGAAGGAACACAATTTTGCTGACACCTTAATATCAGCCCAGTGAAAACCATTTTGGACTTCTGACTTCCAGAATAGTAAGATAATGCATTTCTCTTGTTTATAGTCATTAAGTTTATGTAATTTGTTAGAGCAGCAGCAATAGGAAACTAATACAATTAGTTGTCCTTTAGTTAGCTGTCTGATGAAATATCACTTCTTTCAGGAACTCTCTCCTCCAATCCATCTCTTAGGTCATCCTTTAGCATACTCTTTATACTAGTTGTCTCACTACGTGGTAACAGTTTAATATTCTGTGACACTGATACCAAATGATAACCTCAGTAAAGACGGAGTGAGAAGAATCTGTCTCAGAATATGTAGAATACATAGAATACCTGGCAGGAAAAGATTCAGTAAGTAAATGTTTAAATAGATGAATGAATAAGTGAAAGAATAATGACACTATTAAAATTATGTATGTGTGAGTCTGTGTTGTATATATCGGCATGCATGTACCTGCATAAGTGTGTATCTGTGTAATGTTTGTAATCCTAGTTACACTCATTACTTAAGTCTACTAGTAGAAATCAATCATTTAATGTTCTCAAAAGCTAAAGGGAAGACTATGGCAAAGGTCATAAAATAAGTAAATATTTAAAGTTACAGGATGTGATAACACAATGCTTGGATTTATAAACACATTGCATTCTGATGGACTAAACCTATTCTCATGTGAAATGACAAAGTGAAAATGACAATGAGATATCAATAGACAACGTCACAGAATGGCTAAAATTTAAACATTTGACCATACCAACTGTTGGTGAAAATTTGGGCAAAGTAACTGTCCTTTACTACAGCCACTTTGGAAAACAGTTTGACATTAAAGTTGAACATAAACATAATCTCTGATCCTATCTTTCCTTTCTTAGATATATCCCTTGGAGAAATGCACACATATATCCACCAGGATACATATTCAAACATGTTCATAACAGCAATTTTTTTGTAATAGCCAAATAATGACCGCTCTCACCTGGGGCTCACTAATGCATCTGCTGTCAATTGTACTGTTAACTGGGGAACTGGTTGACTGCCAGTTGTGCTTCAATTCTCCTCCAGGTACTCTCTCCTCCTCCAGCAGGATAGCTTAGGCTCATTCGCATCAGAGCCACAGGATCCCAATGAAGCCAAAGAACGCGTGCAAATAATCTTATTTCCCAGGACCAGAACTCGTACAGCATCCCGTTCATTGCATTGTATTCACTAAAGCAAGTCTATAAGGCCAGTCCAGAGTGAAGGGTTGGAGAAATGGGCAGTATAATGGGAGGAGCTGCACACATTTGTGGTTATTTTGTAATCCACCATACTCAATGATCATAACATCAGTATAACTATATAGACGTTAGTACTAAAGATTTTTTTCAGAGTTGAAATCTTTCAATCCCTACCGCTCTCCTCCACTTTCTCCATATTTTGACCTATTGTCCAATCTATATATTGCAGAAAATTATTAGATTCTTTTCCTTCTTTTGTCGATAAGAAGACAAATATCAAACTCCAGCAACTCAGGACATAAATAACATGTTTACAATGGGGGGAAAAAAAGAAACCTTTCATTTTATTTTTCCCCAGTTAAATCTGGAAAATGCATAAATGCTCTAGTACAAAATATTTTTAAAGTATATTTAATTGAGTAGTGAAAGAAGCCAGGCACAAAAGGCCACATATTATGTAATTCCATTTATATAAAATGCCCAAAATAGGCAAGTTCATAGACAGAGAAAGTAGTTTAATGGCAACCAAGGGCTGGGGAGATGAAGAATGGAGAGAGACTGCTATTGGGCAAAAGTTTCTTTTTGAGGTGATGAAAATATCCTAAAATTAGATACTGGTGATAGTTGCACACCTCTGTGAATATACTGAAAACCACTAGACTGAACACTAAAAGTGGTGTTCCTTGGCTTAGATGCATCGCTTCAAACTCTGCCTCTCTCTTCACATGGCCATCTTCCCTCTCTGTCTGCCTCTGTGTCTCTTCTCTTCTTATAAGGCACAAGGCATATTTGATCACGGCGCAAGCTACTCCAGTATGACCTAATGTTAATAAAGACAATGTTAGTAAAGACACTGTTTCCTAATGTTTTACTTCCCTAGAACTGCCTTAACAGAATTTCATAAACTGGATGGCTTTGAAGAAAATAAATTTATTGTCTCACAGTTCTGGAAGATAGATGTTCAAATTCAGAACATCAGTAGGGCCATGTTCTCTATGCCAGTCCTAAGGGAAGAGCTTTCCTTGTCTCTTCCGGTTCCTGAAAGCCCCAGACATTTCATGGCATTCCTTGGCTTGTAGATGTATATTCAAATGACATAGTCCCCTATGTGTGACTCTGTTTGTATTTTTGTTCTCTCTTATTATAAGACACCACCTAGAAGGGATCAGGACCTATCCTACTCTAGTGTGACCTTGGTAACTTAACTACTAACATCTTCAAGAAAGAACCTGTTTCCAAACAAGTACGTATTCATAGGTATAGGGGTTAGGACTTCAACATATCTTTTTGGGGAATGCAATTTAATCCATAATACCTTCTTTCTAATATTCCAGCCAATCTATATTAATCCTACTATAATGGTACTAATGGTAGCATGTTCTATTCTGGTTTTAGTTGTTTGTTTCAGCAAATAATAAAATATCAATAGATTTCATTTATTTATCCAGACATTTTATTATAACTATAGCAATAAGTCTCATTCTTCTTGGATACATCACTTAAGTTATCAATTTATAAATAATTTACTTAAAAACATGTACTAAGGACCTTGTGCCAGGCACTATTCCATGAAATAAGGATACCAAGATTAATAAAACTCAGTTTCAGTCCAGCCCTTGCTTTTGATGAGATATAGGCATGACAAGACTATGTCAAAAATATGTTCCAAAAAATTTCTGATAGTTATTAAAAAGCATAAACATAAAGGAAAATATCCCTTTCAGAAAACATTTTCCTACAACACATAAATACGTGAGATAATGTTATGCAGGCTTATTGAAATGCTTCCACATTTTATATAATTGTTTAATTATTAGTACCATTATAATTACCATTATAATTAACTATAACATTTCCAATCATTCATTTCTCTCATCAATGATTCTGTCTATCCTTGTCACTGTTTAGTTACTTGCAGCTTGGTCCTATAATTATTTGATTCCTGAGGATTTATTCTATGAATTCTCCATGTTTTGAAACAAAGTTCACACATATTAACACTCAAAATATTTAAGGCTTTAAGTAAAAAAAAAAAAAAAAAAACTCACACTAGTCATCAATTTAAAAGCACTCAAAAACATACACAATTGATGTAAACATGTAAGATACCTATTGAAGCAAACTAGATATACATAGAAATCATAAACATATTTTCAAGTATTATAAGTGAATAAATACTAAAAAAGTACTAAAAAAGTCACATTCACCTACCTGTCACCTACTGGTGTCAATGTTGTTGTCAAATGCTGTCAAGGTGACTCTGACTCACGGCAACCCCATAAAAAATAATTATTAATAATTAAATATTAATATTATAAAGTAATATTAATAATTATTAGAAGTATTGAAAACAAAACATTAATGGTCCTGTGTCACCTTCATGATCCTTGGCAGGTTTGAGTCCATTTCTGTGGCCACTGTGTATTTTGAGTGACTTGCAAACTATGGGGCTCATCTTCCAGCGTTATATAGGACAATATTCTGTTGTGATCCGTAGGGTTTTCATCAGCTTACACAGCCTGTGAGCCAGTGGCCTGCCGTCTGACCTGCTGATCTTGAGTTCATTAACCTCTGCAGCTACGTGAGTCAGGAGAAACCTCCAGCCTGATGCTTGACCTATGGACTTGAGACTTGTCAGCCTCTACAACTTTGTGAGCCATTTCCTTGAGATAAATCTTATAAATACTTGTAAGAGAGAGGAGAATCTTTTTACCCAATAGCAGTCTCTCTACATTTTTCATCTCCCCAGCCCTTGGTTGCCATTAAACTACTTTCTATCTCTATGAACTTGCCTATTTTGGACATTTTATATAAATGTAATTATATAATATGTGGCCTTTTGTGCCTGGCTTCTTTCACTACTCAATTAAATATACTTTAATATTTAATTAAATATATACTATATACTGTATATATATAATATATATATATATCCAATACTTACACACCTCACTGGTTTTACTTCTCTAGAAAACCCAGCCTAAGACATTTGGTATAGAGAGTGGAGTCTAGAGAAACAAAATCGTTAGGATGAGTTTTCTAAATTGCTTCTCTAGTATAATTAGTCTTAAAGGTTCTGATGACTCTGCCTCCAGCAGTAAAGAAGGCACTGCTAATCCATGACCTGAGGTGACAATATTAATATGCAAAGTATCACCACCAATAGATCAAGTGTTAATGAAAAGCAAAGCTCTGGGTGATCACATGCTTGATATTTTTCTACAGTTTTGTCAGAATGAGACGTATAGGGAAGCTGGTTATTTGGTCCTGCTTTCACTAGACAAAGTGGTGAAAGAAAGAGATGAGCTTAGGGTCCCAGAGTCATAGCTCAAACGTCATATAAAAGACCTCAAAATTGCCACTTGTTACCTGAAAGAAAGCCTTATTTCTTGTAGTAACAGAGCTGATATTGCCTAAAATCATACATAGAGTCTTACGGGAAGAGTGACTGAATTACAAAGCCAGTTGAATTCCCAAACTCAAATGGTGTCTGAAGTTAAAATGAGGAATTGATTGTGAAGAAATGGGATCCTGAAACTTGGGATGGGGATATACTACCACCAAGAAAGAAAAGCTGAGAGTGAGCATGTCCTTTGGACCCGGGGTCCCTACTCTGAGAAAATCCTAGACCCAGGGGAAGATTGATAAGGACCTTCCCCATAGCAGACAGAGAGAAAAAGCTTTCCCCTAGAGCTGACACCTTGATTTCAGAAGTTTAGCCTCCTAAACTGTGATAGAATAAATTTCTGTCTGTTAAACCTGCCCACTTGTGGTATTTTGTTACAGCAGCACTAGATAATTAAGACAGAATTTCATAGACAGGTGGTGGACTGTTGTCAATTGTTGTAAGTTAATAGATACGTTTGCAGGAGCAAGTAGAGGTTCAGGGGAAGTTGAAGGTTCTGTCAGTGTTATCTAGGTGGTTGATGTGCCCAGAACTGTGGCTGTGTCTGGAGTGGTCAGTGGATATGTAATAGCTGCAGCAGGTGCAGCAGTCACAGTGTACAAGTTTTCCCTGCTTGTTCAGAGTCATCACAATTTCCCAGCCATATGAGTACTAGAAGTAAGCAGACACCTCGCTCATCCCCACTCTGCTCTCTCCCTAGCTTCCTCCCCTAAGTTCACACTTAAAATGCACTTATTCCTAGTTTAAATGTAATTGTTAGAAAGTGAACAATAGTTATTAGAAGTATTGAAAAAATATTCAAAAATTAATATATGAAAGCCCAAATAGTAAAACCCTGATGGCATAATAGTTAAGAGCTATGGCTGCTAACAAAAGGTCAGCAGTTCAAATCCACCAGGCGCTCCTTGGGAACCCTATGGGGCAGTTTTATGCTGTCCTACAGGGATGCTATGAGTTGGAATTGACTCAACAGCAACAGGTTTGGTTTTTTTGGTTTTATGCCTCATTGCTTTCAAGTCAATTACTACTCATAGAGACCCTATAAGACAAAATAAAACTGCCTCATAGGGTTTCCAAGGAGAAGCTGGTGGATTTGAACTGCTGACCTTTTGGTTAGCAACAAATCTCTTAACCATAGTGCCACCAGAGCTTCTAATATTAGATAATATATATAATCTTAAATATTTTTCTAAGGAAAATTAATCAATAATCTATTTTTAAAGTTTACATGCCTTGGAAAATTTGCATGAGAAGGCTTTTTCTAAATGAATTTTGTTACATGTTAGAGCAGAATTTTTTGACAGGGAAATTTAGCAATAGTCCATGAGTATTAAAGAGAATAATGGAAGAGTTGAAAATAAATGAATGATGATCATAGCCTCCCACTGAATGATAAAAGAAGCTCTTTCTCATCAAGAGAAAAGACAATATGAAATACTGTCTGCTTGAAATCTGCTAATACTATTTGGGCAATTATATTTTAATTTTTTGAATACTTCTAATAATTATTGTTCACTTTCTAACAATTAAATTTAACTAGGCATAAGAGCATTATAACAAGACTTTATATTTCTAAATTAACCACAGAAAATAGCTATATATAAAAGAATATTAGTCTCCATCAGCATATATTTGGGAGCAAAGTTTCAAGGATCAGAAGGCAGGTAGATTAGAAGTAAATAAACTTCAGAGGATTTTGACGTTCAGAAAAATACTTAAATAACTAGTGTTTCATGCCCTTTAGGCAGGTCTACATCACAACACTGTGAAGGAGAATCTGCCAGCGTTTCAAATTACTGTAAAATACTTTTTTCTCCTCAGAACTAGAGAATACAAGCATTTCCAAAGAACATTAGAGGACTTTTTATCTCTTTGTGTCCTGTATTAAAGATGTTTGAATAACTCTAGTCAGGAAGTTGAAAAAAAAGTTGAGATATTACAGAGTCTTCCATTCATATTATTATAACTGAAATGTAGTAATAATAGTACTAACAATAATGCTAAAATGACCATTTATTTACTTTTCATTTTATTTAGTTCTATTGTGCATGAGGTCACCATGATTTGAGCTCACTGGATGACAGTTGACAACCACATAAAATACATATATCAAACAGTCACATTACATAACTAATGCAAAGAACTATTTATTAGTACTGATTTGAGATATAGTATCTAAATCATAGTGGGTTTTCTACTGATTTTTTTAAGTCATAACAAAATCAATATAGCATTTGACAAGACCCTGCCCAATGTGTGACAATTGTCGGTATAAGATACTCAGAAACTAATCTATCCATCCCCTCTTCACTTCCCTGTAAATTTGTTGATGGAATATTTATTCTTTGAATAGTATGCATGCTTAGTACTATGTAATTAATAGTATAATGGACAACTATGATATAGCAAAAAAAGATTAACATTAACACATTAATATTGGTTGTCTTCTAGCATTTTTTATATTTCAAAATATGCAAACAAAATAATTTTTAATATATAATCCAGGTCTTTGATGGACAAAACAAATCTAATCTTCCTCCATTCATTTCCAAAATGAAGAGAAGATCTGAAGTGTAAAACATAACCTGCATATACTCATCCATACTATATTATGAAAGCCAGCAATAAAAGACATTGAAAGAGTATTGTGTTGTCAAATATGATTAAAAGTTATGGCCTGAATGTGGATATGAGATAAGGACACTATGATTTGGTAGAACTTACATTCCTGTTAACACTAGCTCAGAGTCTAAAATGAACCCTAGGATTCATGAAACTTTTGTCTGTCTCCAGAAGTTTAGATTTAAATAAAAAATAAATATTTTAACTCAAAGATAACCTGGAATTTGATATTAATATGTAATGTTTTGGCATGAACTCTAAAGAGTTTTATCATCGTTGGATTTTTACTTTTTCAGCAAAAAGCATTATTTTAATGTTTCTTTTACACAGACATAATAATATGTTATGAGCATTTATTATATGAATAATGAAGATTCAGTTTCACTGAATGTAGCAATCACTTTGATTTTTACTGGTGTGGAAACATGAAACCAAGAGTGAATAATAATAGAATCTACTGTTTCTATTTTAGTGAAAACTTTTTCAGGATGAGTGAATATAATCTGTCATCATTACCCAGAAAATGTAGTCCAATAATAATAATAATAATAAAAACTCTTTAGCATTTCTGAATTCCTGGAAAAAAGGCACAATTCAATATTGCACACTAATGTGGACATTATTAATATAAATGTAATATATTTTGCTTTATAGAGATTCACTAATAATGGAATTGACTTATTTTTCATGAAGCTGTTCAAATGCTACTGGGACCACTTCTCCACAACTCTGTTAAAATTAAAGAAACCTAGTTTAATGGAAATTATTTAAAAAAAAATTCCCATCATACATTCTACTTTTTGTGGTAAAAGTGATAATTTAGGCAGAACTATAGGAACAGTAAAAACATCAGTGGTTACCAAGGACTTAGGGGAGGAAGGAAGGGATGGATTGGTGGAGCATAGGGCATTTTTAGGGCAGTGAAACTATTCTGTATGACACTACAATGATGAACACATGACATTGTACATTTGTCAAAACCTATAGGACTGTACAACGCAAAGAGTGAACCTTAATGCAGACTATGGACTTTAGTTAAAAATAAAGTATGACTACTGGTTCATTGGGCCCTGGCGGCACAGTGGTTTAGAGCCCAGCTGCTAACCAAAAGGTCAGCAGTTTGAATCCTTGGAAACTCTACGGGGCAATTCTACTAGGTCTTATAGGGTCACTATGTCACTATGAGTCATAATCGACTCGAGGGCAACGAGTTTGGTTTTACTGGTTCATCAGTTGAAACAAAGAAATGTACCACACTAATTCAAGATGTCAATAATAGGAGAAACTATGTGCAGAGGAGTTAAAGGGAATTTGGGAACTCTGTACTTTCTGTACAATTTTTGAAAACCTAAAACTGCTCTAAAAAATATCTGTTAAAAAAAAAGGGTGATGATTTACCTTTGGAGAACCACAATGCACACACTGTCCATTATTTTGAATAAGGTAGCCTCCATTTGTCAAATACAAAGATGCACGCATAAACTAGGCCTAACCAACGAGGCTCAAATATAGCAATTATGTTAGATATTATTGGTAAAAAGAATTCCTCTTTCTGTTGGAAAAACTAAACTG
This sequence comes from Trichechus manatus latirostris, assembly GCF_000243295.1. Lineage (NCBI taxonomy): Eukaryota > Metazoa > Chordata > Mammalia > Sirenia > Trichechidae > Trichechus > Trichechus manatus. Next base: position 2,765,647 of record NW_004444107.1, on the reverse strand, counting down.
TAGTCATGTAAACCTTGTGCTGACAGTAAATGTCTTCTGTCACTTAAAGGGAAGAAACATGTCTCTTGTAAGAAAAAAAGATGATATAAAAACTAAGAGAGAGAGAAAAAAAATAGTCTCAATAACATGGCTTGAGCTTCTGAATTCAGCTCTATTCCAACGTTTGCTTTTGTTTTTTCTGTGGCTGTTTGTTTTTATTTTGCTTAATCCTGGTTGAATGGAGTTAGTAATACTTTCAGTTAAAACAGTCAAAAGAACATTAAAAAATTCATTAGGTATAATGTGCCTATCCATTCAACTCCTGATGGACATGTGGGTTGTTTCCAGTCTTATTGCTCCACATTTTTGCTAACATTTGATACTGTCGATTGTTCTAGTGGGTGTGTATCATATCATCTGAAGTTTCCCTGATGATTAATGATGTTGAGCATTTTTCATATGCTTATAAGTCAAAAGAATGAACAAAGCTGTTTCAGAAGAAGTACAATCAGAATGCTCCTTGGAAGCAAGGATGGTGAGACTTTGTCTCAAATACTTTGGGCATGTTATTAAAGAGACCAGTCCCTGGAGAAGGACATCATGCTTGGCAAAGTAGAGGGTCAGCGAAAAAGAGAAAGACCCCCCTCAATGAGACAGATTGACACAGTGGCTACAACAATGAGCTCTAACATAATAATGAACTTGAGGATGGCGCAGGACCAGGCAGTGTTTCATTCTGCTGTAGATAGGGTCGCTGTGAGATGGAACCGACTCAAAGACACCTAACAACAACAACGTAAGTCAGTTGTATGTCTTCTTGTGTAATGTAGTTCAAATATTTTGCCAACTTGTTAATTAGATGCTTGTTATTATTCTAAGTGATTATTTTTGGTACACATTCTTTGTCATATATACATTGTGAGGATATTTTCCCCTGTCTGTGGCTTGTATTGGAGCAATGGTTAAGAGCTCAGCTGCTAACCAAAGGTTAGCAGTTGGAATCCACCAGCTGCTCCTTGGAAACCCTATGGGGCAGTTCTACTCTGTCATATAAAGTTGCCGTTAGTCTGAATGGACTCAGTAGCAATGGATATGGCTTTTACTCATTCTATTAATGTTATGTTTTGAAGATTAGATATTTTTAAATTCTTATAAACTTCAATTTATCATTTTTTTCATGTATGGTAGATTCTTTTTGTGTCCTAAGAAATTCTTGTCTATTGCAAAGCTGTAAAGATTTTATTTTATTTTTTCTTCTAGCTTTTCTTTTAGTTTTTACATTAAGGAATTTGGTTCATTTTCAGGTTTTTGTTTTGTTTTGGTTTGTTTGATTGTTTTGGTGAGTGTGTGATGTATGTTAAGATTCCAGGTTCATTGCCTGCATATGAACATCTAATAGCCCAACATCATTTGATAAAACAACTATCCTTTGCTCATTAAATTGTTTGGTCTCCATGTGAAAATCTGATCCTATATATGTCCACCTAGTTTGGATTCTATTCTATTCCATCGATCTATATACTTATCTTTATGCCAATAGAACACTGTCTTGTTTACTGTAGTGTATCTTTACTTCATGTAATATAGGTTCTACAATTTTAACTGTCTTTTTCAAAATTGTTTTGGTATTCTAAGTTCTTCACATTTCCACATAAACTTTAAAATCAATATGTCAGTGTCATGGATTGAATTATGTCCTCCCAAAAATGTGTGTATCAATTTGGCTGGGCCATGATTCCCTGTATTGTGTGATTTTCCCATGTGTGGTAAATCCTGCCTCTATGATGTTAATGAGGGAGGATGGGTGGCAGTTGTGTTAGTGAGGCAGGACTCAGTCTACAAGACTGGATTGTGTCCTGAGGCAATCTCTTGAGATATAAAAGACAGAAGTGAGCAGTGAGACAGGGGGACCTCATACCATAAAGAAAGCCCGGAGAAGAGCGTGTCCTTTGGACTGGGGTCCCTGAGCAGAGAAGCTCCTAGTCCGGGGGAACACCGAAGAGGAGAAGGCCAACGGAGAGAAAAAGCCTTCCCCTGGAGCTGACGCCCTGAATTTGGACTTTTAGCCTACTTTGACTGTGAGGAAATAAACTTCTCTTCATTAAAACCATCCACTTGTCGTATTTCTGTGATAGCAGCACTCGATGACTAAGACAGAATTTGGTACCGAGAGAATGGGGTGCTGCTCTAACAGATACTTAAAATGTGGAAGCGGTTTTGAAACTGTTAATGGATAGAGCAGTGGCAGCAACAAAGGAACAGCAGCAGCAGAGAACCTGCAACAGCAGAGAAGTGGCAGTGGCAGAGAACCAACAGTAGCAGAACCAGAGACCAGTGTGAAACAGCACTGGAACAGACCCACGGAGCGAGAGAGCTGAGTGCATGTGCGCACGAGGCTTTCTTGTGGAGTGGGGTGCCTCCGGACACTTACTGGTGGAGCTACAGAGCTTTGGAACACTTGCCCCAGCAGGACAGATGCAGGCGTTGAGGCCCGAGGGCTGAGAGGCCACAGGAAACAGAAGCAGAAGCAGAAGAGACAAGGAACACAAGAAGCCAAGCTGCTCAGTTTCTAAAGGTATGGCCATGACCTCTGGGGTTTCAAAGGGTGGAGCCGTGGCCTCTGGTGTTTCTAAGGGTAGAGTCTCCACTGAGATGGACTAGGATAATGGGGCCACCCAAAGCCTAGGGAGCAGTGCCTCAGTTCTAGTGGGCCTGGAATGAGGAGCTGAAGCCCAGGGCTGAGGAGCCTTCACATAGAATCTGGAGAGTGTGGCTAATACCTAGAGTCTGGAGGGCAGGGTCATTGCATAAATTGTCTCAGAGAACAGAGGTTTATTTTCAAAGCCTTGAGGGCTAATGTAATATGTTCTGCTGACTTGCTTGGTGCCTGTTATCCGTTCTTTCCCTCCAGTTTCTCCCACTTGTAATGGAAATGTCTGGCTTGTGCCTGTTCTGTCATTGAAACTTTGGAAGCAGATAACTTATATTCTAGATTTCACAGATGAAGAGGAATTTTTGGATTTTGAACTTGGAGTTAAGACTTTTGCTATGATATGATGGGGTGAATATGTTTTCATGTTGCAAGGATGTGATTTTTTGGATTTTTGGGGGGCCAAAGTGTGGAATGTCATGGATTGAATTATGTCCCCCCAAAAATGTGTGACTAAGAGAGTTAATTTCTACCAAAAAAAATATTCTGAGATTTTGTTTAGGATTATGTTAACCTATAAGATCAATTCAAAGAAAATCAACAACTTAACAGTATTCATTCTTTCAGACTAGGAAAGTGATACAGCTTGCCATTTATGTGGATCTTTCTTAATTTCTCTCAGCAATATTTTGTGCTTTTCATTTTACAGGTTTTGCACAGATTTTCTTAAATTTATACCAGATAATCTAATGTTTTTTTCATGCTATGGCAAAGGAAATTTTTAATTTTACTTTTAATATACTCATTGCTACAATATAGCAAATCAGCTATTTAGTTGTCTATTACTGCATGACAAACTACCCATAATGTTAGTGGCATAAAAAAGCAATTGATCTATTATGCTCATGAATTATGCAGGTCAGGAACTCAGAGAGGACACAGCAAAAAACAACACAATGTTTGAGGTCCTGCTAAACTCTAGTTTTTTTTTTTTTTTTTTTTTTTTTTTTGCATGTTCTTTAGGATTTTCTAGACATAAATCAAGTCATCTGTGAATAAAAAGTTTTACTTATTTTTCTTTTTTCTTTTCTTTTTTTTTATTTCTTATTTCACTATGCATGGACCTCTAGTACAATGTTGAATAAAAGCAGTGACAGTGGTGACATCTTTGCCTTTTTCCCGATCTTAGGGGGAAGCATAATGATTTGAAATATGGCCACTAATTTTTACTGTCCTCCCACAGAGGGTGAGTCTATGTCCCTTCTCCCTGAATCTGGAAGGGGTTATGACTTTTTAACATATGGAGTTTAATGAAAGTGGTACTATGTGTTTCTGTAGACTAGGTTACAAATAGCGTGCTGCCTGTTTTACTCACCGTGATACTTGCTCTGAAGCCATGTAAGAGGGCCCACCTTTCTGAGGCTGTCTGTGTTGGGAAGAAGGCCAAGTTACATGGAAAGGACACATGTGGTTTCTCCAGTTGATAACCCCAGGTTAGCAAAATCTTTGAGTCATCTTGCCCTTACACCTGCCACATGAGTGAAGAAAACAAAAAACCCATTGCTGTTGAGTCAGTGCCAATATGTAGTGACCCTATAGGACAGAACAGAACTGTTGCATAAGATTTCCAAGGCGGTAATCTTTACAGAAGCAGACTGTCACGTTTCTCCCACAGAGCGGCTAGTGGGTTCAAACCACCAAACTTTGGGTTAGCAGCCAAGTGCTAAACCACTGCACCACTGGGGCTCCTGTGAATGAAAAAGTCTGACAATAATTCTAGTTCCCAGTCTCTTAAGTTACTGAGAACTATACGAATCTTCCCAGCGAAGACTTCAAACATTCTTTTTTGCTGTGTCCTCTCTGAATTCCTCACCTAAATAATTCATGAACGTAATAGATCAATTGCTGTTTTATGCTACTGACATTGTGGGTAGTTTGTCATGCAGTAATAGATAACTAGAAGAGAAGTTGGTACAGAAAGAGTAGAGCAGTGTAACAAAACCTAAAACATGAGGCACTGGTTTTAAAATCAGGCCATGGGTAGTGGTCTGATAGACACCGAGATATTTGTTGATAAAGAATTTAATGAAAATAATAAAATTATAATTGCCATTGTTCAGATCACAGTGTTATGGTAGAGTCTCAGGAAGCTTTTTAGAAAGACAAAAGGCTACTTATTAATTGGAATCAACTTGATGGCACCTGCAACAACAACAATAAAGATCTTAAAGGCATGTCACCCAGATTAACTCTAATCTGGAAAAAAATAGGCTTTTAAGAATCTTAGGGACACTAACCCATAGTAATCCCACAGAGTGACTAAGCCAGAGAAGGGCATATCTCAAAGAGATTTGTTGATAAGGTTCTTAAACAAATTGAGTCGCTAATAAATTACTAAAAAATTCACACCATTTTAAAGAGATTAGATTGGCTTGGATCGAAAGCAACAGAGATAGTACAAAATGAAAAGAGAACTTTGAACACTTAATTTTTATGGTCAAGAAGTAGGTTGATGGGAGTGGACAGCCCCGTAAAACCAAATGAGACTAACGAGGTACAGGAGTCCAGTGACAAGGGCCAGAAAGCAGAAGGGGACAAGGAAGCTGGTGATAGGGAACCCAAGGCTGAGTAAGGATATTGTTGATGTGTTGTGAGATTGTTAACCATTGTCATAGGGC
>NW_004444107.1:2720847-2758679 GCF_000243295.1 Trichechus manatus latirostris | reverse complement strand
TTCTTTATCTTTGCATAATACTCCATTGTGTGTATGTACCATAGTTTGTTTATCCATTCATCTGTTGATGGGCATCTAGGTTGTTTCCATTTTTTGCTATAGTGAACAGCGCTGCAATGAATATGGGTGTGCGTATGTCTGTTCGTGTGACAGCTCTTATTTCTCTAGGATATATTACTAGGAGTGGGATTGTATTTTGTAGTGCTTTCTTTTGTGGTGCTGACATTTTCTTTGTTCCTCTTACTCTCCTGTGCTGAGCTCCTTTTGTTTGTGGATTTATTTCTCCTGTTTTTGTAGGTTTTGTTTTTACTGAGACTTTATGTTTTTCTTCTTTACTTTGATGAGTAGGTTTGTTAACTTTCTTTGTGGTTACCTTGAAATTTACACTTATCTTTCTAGATTTGAACCAGTCTATTATTACTTGGTATTGCCTTGCCTTCCTCTCCATTCAAGTTGTATACCTACACCGTTTATTCCCTCTTTTATTGTTCTGATGCTGTTGTCATTTATAGATTAAGCTCTCTGGTTCCCTGTGTAATTCTTTTGGTTTTTGCATAGTCGTTAACAGTTCATTTCCTAGGTTGGTATCTGGCTAGTACAATCTTGTGTCCTATATTCAGCCTGTGGTCTGATGTTGTTTGTTCTCAAATTGAAAGAGTCTCTTTAATAGGTTTTGTAAATTTGGTTTGGTTTTTACATAGTCCCTTAATTTCTGTTTATCTGGAAATGACATTATTTCACCATCATATTTGAACAAGAGTTTAGCAAGATATATTATTCTTGGCTGGCAATTTTTTTCTTTCAAAGTTTGATATATATCATCTCATTGCCTTCTTGCCTGAATGATTTCTGCCAAATAATCCGAGCTTAGTCTTATTGTTTCTCCTCTTATGTGACGTTTTGTTTTTCTCGAGCTGCTCTGAGGATTCTTTGTTTGTCTTTGGTTTTAGCGAGTGTGATTATGATATGCTTTGATGATTTTCCTTTGGGGTCTATCCTACATGAGTTTCGTTGAGCTTCTTGGATGGTTAGCTTTCATCTTTCATGATAATGGGGAAGCTTTCTGTCAGCAATTCTTCAATGATCCTCTTTGCGTCTTCTGTTTTCTCCCCTTGTTCTGGAACTCCGATCACTCACAGATTTTTGCTTTTGATTGTATCCCACATAATTCTCAGGGTTTCTTCATTTTTCTTCATTCTTTTTTTCTGATTTTTCCTCCAACAGGGTTGTAGCCAAGTGTTTGTCTTCAATTTGGCTGAACCTATCTTCCATCATTTCAAACCTGCTCCTCAGCCCTTCTATGACAATGTCCATTTCTGAAATGTTCTTGTTTATCTTTTGGATTTATAATTGTTGTTTTTGTATGGTTTCTAGTTGTGAACTTATTTCAGCATTTTGTTCCTGTATTATTTTCTTGAATTCTTCCATTTTTGTCTGTATTTTCCATGAATTTGTCTATTTTTTCCTCCTTTTTGTCTGTTTTTTGCTTAAACTCTTGGATAATTCTGAATATTAAAGATTTGAATTCCTTATCACTTAGGTCTAGTGCCTTTTCTCCTACCGGAAGGTCATTTCGTATTTTATTTTGAACTCCTACTGGCATCATCCTGTCCTGTTTTTGTAAATGTTTTGATATTGTCTGCTGTCTTTGGGGCATTCAGTGGTTATTTTCTTCATTTATTGATTGTAGATTTGTTTGTTTCATCCTGCTTTTTTGTTTTATTTGGTTATATCTGAGCAGGTGGGCTGTGGGTTCTTTGTTGTTTGCTTGTCTGTTGGCATGATACTTTTCACCTCCTTCTCCAGCAGACAGAGTCAGTCACTCAGGTATGGTACAGCAGGGCAGGTCCAGCTGAAGGAGAGTTGCTGGGATGGGTTGTTTGTGGAATGTACCAGGGCGGACAGTGTGGACTGGGAATCAGTGCAGGGCATGTTCCAGTAGGCCTTGCCTGTGCTGCTTGGGAGTGTGATGTTCAGCGCACAGTGCAGGTGGCAGGAAGGAGGAGGTAGATTGTAATGTGTGGAGCTAAGATGGGTATGGGAAAGAAGAGACAGAGGAGAGAGGAACAGGAGCCAAAAACATACACACAAGCAAAAAAGAGTGAACGTACTTTGCCATTGGAGTAGACAGATGGGAGACTGAGAAATGAGGAGAAACAAAAATGAAAAAAAAAGAAAAAGGGTAAAAGAAAGTAAATGAATAAATTGAGAAACTGGAAATGTAGAATACAAAAAGGGAATAAAAGAGAGAAGAAAACAAAACAAAGAAACAAACAAACAAACAAAAAAAAACAAAATCAAAAACAAGAAAAAAGAAATGCCCCCAGGTATGTCCCTTTGCATCTGTGCAGAGTAAAGGAGTAGCTTCTAAGCCGGGTGGTACTGCCCAGCTAGAAGGAGCTCCCAAGCCGAGAAAAGAAAAAGAAAACAAACAAACAAATCAAAACGGAACAAATCAGAGCAAACAAACAAACAAAAAAGCCCTGGGGGTCCTGCCAGCATGGGGGCATGGGCCAGGAAGCTGTTTCACAGTCAAGCGGTGTTTTGCAGCTTTCAGGAAGAAGCAAAGATGGCGCTCAGATCCAAGTGTTTGAGAGAAAGGAGGGGGAGGTGGTAAGAGGTAAGGAAGAAATCTAAAGAAGCAGAAAAAAGCAACACCAGCAGCCAACAAAAGGCACTCAGGGAGCTGGCCAGTGTGGGAGGGTGGAATCCAGGCAACACTGCAGTGAAACTGGTGCTTCCTGGCCAAAGGACTGTGGCTGCAGGAAGCAGAGGAGGCTAAGTGGGAGTGAAGAAGTGTCGGGGGGTGGGAAAGCCTCTATCGCTGGTTACTGGTTGTTCTGTCTCCTGCTGGAAGCTCTGTGAAGCTGCTTTCTCATTCCCCCTGTTTGCTGATCTCTGATAGGAGTCCAAGATGGTGGATCTGTGCTGCGGTAGCTGATAGGGGACCTCTGCATGTATCCCTCTTCACTCTCTGTTCTTGGTTAGTTTCTTATTCCATTTAGTGCTTGGCTGAGTTCTTTATCTCTTCATTGAGATGGTTAGGGTTTCAGGACTGATGTGTGACTCTGTTTGACTTAGTTTATCTGATCTTTGCTGCAGAGGGACGGTGTGGTGCTTCTGACTACAGTGCCATGTTGCCCAGAAGTCCCAAGCTACCTTTTAATGAAACAGGAATGGTAGAATAAAAAGGGAAATAACAGCTAAGAAAACAAACCAAAAGGCTATTGATAAACGTTTCTAGGGAGGAAGATAGGGCTAAATCAAAGAACTAGGAACATTATTTGGTTATATTTCATAATTATTACTGACCAGTAATTTCTCTGTGTGTCCCATTTTTCTGCTTTTTAATGGAAGTGTCTATTGCATTGGTCTATTCCTGCCCCGTATTCACACTGGGTTTGTGGAAGCCAGAAATATTACTTTTTGGTTCACATCTGCAGATTGAGTTGTTGTTGTTGTTAGTTACTGTGGAGTTGATTCCAACTCATAGCAACTCCATTGTGCAGAGCACAACTATTCCATAAGGTTTTCAAGGCTGTGACATTTCAGAAGCAGATCATCCAGCCTGTCTCCCAAGGTACCTCTGGGTGGGTTTAAACAGCCAATATGTGGGCTAGTAGTTGAGCACTTAACTATTTACACCACTCAAGGACCTCCAGAATAAGAGTCTAAGTGTAACAAAAGGGAAGACCCAAGGAGCCTCATCTGAACTTGCATCTAATATAGCTTAGAAGTTCCTCCATATGAAGCTTGAGCCTGATGCTGCATTAGGATGAGAGTTTTTATTGTACAGGAGGGTAATAGTGTACAGGCATTCCTTATTTTATTGCACTTTGCTTAATTGCACTTCACATATATTGCATTTTTTACAAATTGAAAGTTTGTGGCAATCCTGAATCAAGTAAGTCTATCGGCTCCATTTTTCCAACAGCATGTGCTCACCTCATATCTCTGTCACATTTTGGTAGTTCTTTCAATATTTAAAATTTTTCCATTGTTATTATATCTGTTATGGTTATCTGTGATTAGTGATCTTTGTGTAACTTTTGTAATTGTTTTGGGGTGCCACGAACTGCATCCATATAAGAAAGTGAAATTTACTGATAAATGTTGTGTGTATTATGACTACTCCGCCGACAGACTTTTCCCCCATCTCTCTCCCTCTCCTCAGTCCTACCTATTCTCTGAGATAGGACAATATTGAAATTAGGCTAATTAATAACCCTACAGTGGCCTCTAAGTGTTCAAGTGAAAGGAAGTGTAGCACATCTCTCACTTTAAATCAAAAGGTAGAAATTATTAAGCTTAGAGAGGAATGCATGTTGAAAGTTGAGATAGGCTGAAAGCTAGGCCTCTTGTGCCAGTTAGCCAAGTTGCGAATGCAAAGGAAAAGTTCTTAAAGAAAGTTAAAGTGTACTCCAGTGAACACACAAATGATAAAAAGAAAAACAGACATTTCTGATATGGAGAAAGTTTTAGTGATCTGGATAGAAGATCAAACCAGCCACAACATCCCCTTAAGCCAAAGCCTAATCTCGAGCAAGGCCCTAAGTCTTTTCACTTCTATGAAGGCTGAGAGAGGTGAGGAAGCTGCAGAAGAAAAGTTTGAAACTAGCAGAGGTTGGTTCAGGAGGTTTAAAGAAAGAAGCCATTTCCATAACATAAAAGTGCAAGGTAAAGCAGCAAGTGCTTATGTAGAAGCTGCAGCAAGTTGTCTAGAAGATCTAGCTAAAATAATTGATAAAGGTGGCTACACTAAACAACAGATTTTCAGTGTAGATGAAATAGCCTTATATTGGAAGACAATGCAGTCTAAGACTTTCATAGCTAGAGGGTAGAAGTCAATGACCAGCTTCAAAGCTTCAAAGGAAAGCCTGACTCTCTTGTTAGGAGCTAATGTAGCCGGTGACTTTAAGTTGAAGCCAATGCTCATTTACCATTCTGAAAATTCTAGGGCCCTTAAGAATTATGCTAAATCTACTCTGCCTGTGCTCTATAAATGGAACAATGAAGCCTGGCTGACAGACAGCACATCTGTTTACAACATGGGTTACTGAATATTTTAAGCCCACTGTTATTGAGACCTACTGCTCAGAAAAAAAAAAGATTCTTTTCAAAATATTACTGCTCATTGATAATCCATCTGGTCACCCAAAAGCTCAGATGGAGATGTACAAGGAAATGTTGTTTTCATGACTGTTAACACAACATCCATTCTGCAGCCCATGGAGTAGGAGTAATTTCCACTTTCAAAACCCATTTCATAAAGCTATAGCTGCCATAGATAGTGATTCCTCTGATGGATCGGATTCACCATTTTAGAAGCCATTCAGAATATTCACAGTTCATGGGAGAAGGTCAAAATAATAACATTCAGGAGTTTGGAAGAAGTTGATTCCAGCCCTCATGGATGACTGAGGGTTCAAGACTTCGGTGGAGGAAGTAACTGCAGATGTGGAAGAAATAGCAAGAGAGCTAGAATTAGAAGTGGAGCCTGAAGATGTGTCTGAATTGCTGCAATCTCATGATAAAATTTTAATGGATGAGGAGTTGCTTCATATGGATGAGCAAAGAAAGTGGTTTCTTGAAATGAAATCTACTCCTGGTGAAAATGCTGTGAACATTGTTGAAATGAAAACAAAGAATTTAGAATATTACATAAACTTAGTTGGTAAAGCAGTGGCAGGGTTTGAGAGGATTGACTCCAATTTTGAAAGAAGTTCTACTGTGGATAAAGCAGTATCAAACAGCATCACATGCTACAGAGAAATCTTTTGTGAAAGGAAGAGTCAATTGATGTGGCCAATTTCACTGTTGTCTTATTATAAGAAATTACCACAGCCACCCAAATCTTCTGTAACCACCACCCTGATCTGTCAGCAGCCATCAACATCGAGGCAAGACCTCCACCAGCAAAAAGATTATGACTCACTAAAGGCACAGATAATGGTTAGCATTTTTTAGCAAAAAAAAAGTATTTTTTAATTAAGGTAGATACATTGTTGTTTTTAGACATCATGCTATTGCACACTTAATAGACTACAGTATAGTGTAAACATAACTTTTATATGCACTGGGAAACCAAAAAATTTGTGTGACTCCCTTTATTGCATTATTTGCTTTATTGCAGTAGTCTGGAATCGAACCTACAATATCTCTAAGGTATGCCTGTACGTTTCATGTAAGAGGAAACAAAATTTGTGGCCAATGGGTAGAATGTGGTTATATAAAAACTTAGCTTCAACTCTTGGGCACACGTCTCATTAAGGGGTGATGTCTATGTCCTCTCCCCTTGAAGCTGAATATGATTGTTCCTGCTTTGACAATGGAAATGGTATGTTACTTTTTATGTTAGATCATAAATGGTAATGAAGGTTCTTCCTTTTTCATTGGAAAACACATTCCTGGCTCCTTGAACAACCATATTATAAGGATGCCAACACTACATGGAAAAGCCACCTGTAGACATTTTGGTTAACAGTCCCAGCTCAACCCAGTCTTTGTTTCATAATTTTTATTGGATGCTAAACCATGTGAATTTCACACTGTTGAGAGCTGTGTTGTCTTCCTTTAAAGGATGCTGTCCATTTTTCTGCCAGACAGTTAAGTTGCTTATGCCATCTTAATTAATCCTTTCAGGCCTCAATTAGCTTTTTCCCTAGGGCAAGTATAGCCTTACTATTAAAACTATGTCTTTTCTTGGCTTTATGCTTTCTTGGCTACAGGTGTTTAATGAGGACTCTACTTTCTGTCTGTTCTAAACTTTACAGTCAGCTACCTCATTTGGAATTTTTTTTTTTTTAATGTACAATTCCCTTGTTTTTCTTTGATTGACATTGTGTAGTTTAGCCTTATGCATGTTTGATTTAACATTCAGTAGCAGACTACAAAGGAGTCCTGGTGGTACAGTGGTTAAGAGCTCTACTGCTATTGGGAAGGTTGGAGGTTTGAACCCACCAGCCACTCCATAGGAGAAAGATGTGGCAGTCAGCTTCCACAAAGATTATAGCCTTGGAAACCCTATGGGGCAGTTCTACTCTGTCCTATAGGATTGCTATAAGTTGGAATTGACCTGAGGGCAACAGGTTGGGTTTTGGTTTAGCTGACTACAGGAACTACTTCTGCAAATTTATGGACTTCATTTACCACCTATCTTCCTCCACACAATTACTCTGCCCCTCAAATTACAGCGATCTCAGTTTTTTCCAGCTCCTATTTCCCCATTCTCAATTCAACAAGATCACCATGTTCTTCTTGCATTTTCTCTCCCTGCACAATGATCTGGACAGTGCTTCCAGGCAGAAAACAAGGGCAATTATGGGGCTTACCCCACTTTTATCCCTTCTCTCAGGGATCCTAGCCCTGTGCTGCCTGTTATCTAATGTTTGAAAAAAAGGTTATTCCATATATTTTGTCTAGTTTTCAGTGTATTTACAGCAGAAGTGGATATGCAGTCCCAGTTACTCCCTTATGGCTGAAGCTACCCTTGAGTTTTAATAATTATCTGAACCATAGACATACAGATGTGCATATAGTAGGTATACCCCAAAATATATTTAATTGTGTAATAACAATGTTGGTATCAGAAATTTTGAAAATTTTGTTATATATATCTTAATCTTTAAGTAAAAGTGCCAATAAAACCACTGTAAACAAGCATCATGTTGCAGACTATTACTACAATGCCCTTACAGATTCCAATAAATTAAGAAACTAGGCATTTTTATATTTTTATGATGATGTTAATATGAAATTCAAATCTAAAATTCAAATATTTGTTGTTAGGTGCGATCGAGTCCATTCCGACTCATTGTGACCCTATATACAAAAAAACAAAACACTGCCAGGTCCTGCACCATCCTCACAATTACTGCTATGTTTGAGCCCATTGTTGCAGCCACTCCGTCATTCCATCTCATCGATGGTCTCCCTCTTTTTTGCTGTCTCTCTGCTTTACCAAGCATGATGACCTTCTCCAGTGACTGGTCCCTCCTGATAACATGTCCAAACTATGTGAGATGAAGTGTTGCCATCCTTCCTTCTAAGAAGCATTCTGGCTGGACTTCTTCCAAGACAGATTTGTTTGTTCTTCTGGCAGTCCATGGTATATTCAATATTCTTCGCCAACACCATAATTCAATGGCATAGATTCTTCTTCAGTCTTCCTTACTCATTGGCCAGCTTTTGCACGCACATGAGGTGACTGAAAATACCATGGCTTGGTTCAGGTGCATCTTAGTGCTCAAGGTAACATCTTTGCCTTTTAACACCTGAAAAAGGTCTTTTGCAGCAGATTTGCCCAATGCAATATGTTGTTTGATTTCTCGACTGCTGCTTCCATGGGTGTTGATTATGGATCCAAGTAAAATAAAATCCTTGACAACTTCAAGATTTTCTCCATTTTTCATGATGTTGGTTATTGGTCCAGTTGTGAAGATTTTTGTTTTCTTTTTGTTGAAGTATAATCCACACTGAAGGCTGTGGTCTTTGATCTTCATCAGTGTTTCACATCCTCTTCACTTTCAGCAAGCAAGGTTGTGTCATCCGCATATTGCAGGTAGTTAATTAGCCTTCCTCCAATCCTGATGCCATATTCTTCTTCATATAGTCCAGCTTCTCAGATTATTTGCTCAGCATACAGATTGAATAAGTATGTTGAATAGATACAACCCTGATGCACACCTTTCCTGATTTAAACCATGCATTATTCACTTGCTCTGTTTGAACGACTGCCTCTTGATCCATGTACAGGTTTCACATGAGTACAATTAAGTGTACTGGAATTCCCACTCTTCTAAATGTTACCCATAATTTGTTATGAACCACACAGTCAAATGCCTTTGCATAGTTAGTAAAACACAGGTAAACATCTTTCTGGTATTCTCGGCCAAGATCCATTTGACATCAGCAATGATATCCCTTGTTCCATGTGCTCTTCAAATACTTAGATGACATTTAATATAAAATTTAAATTTAAAAAATTTAGACTGCAGAATATAATTTGGTTTTATAAGCTCAAGGAAAGAAAGGATGATATGCTGTAATATGTTTTCCTTTACTTGAAAAACAAGCAAAGAATGAGAGTTCCATTTTCTCAAAGTTAGGGAATAATTTTTAACTACGCCCTAATGGCTTTCTTCCTTTTAGGAACAATATAACATTCCACACTTAAGCATAACTGTTTGTGCTTTTCATTTTGATATGTGTCGTTTTTGGAAAGAGAGGTAAAATTTATCGTATTTGCACAAGTAGTTTCAGAAAATCTGTCAGAAATAATTGCAAACACAAATATAAACCGAAGTCTCAGTTCAGCAATAAGAATTTTTTTTATTAACCTAGTGCACCTCAAAATGACTGCAGCATGTTGTCTATGCCTGTAAGAAGTCTGATGAGTTCTATATTTACAATTATAATTGGTTTCACAAAGTTAAGTATGTATTGTCTTGAATAAACTCTTAACAATTCCCACAAGGTACTGTTCCTCTCTTTGATTGTTTCCTCCTGACTGCTTTCAACAAGTCTGATTTTTCCTCCATTTCTTGGTGCATCTCTATTTATAATTTCTCACTGATTTAGTTTGCCTTATATAGCACTCATAATCCAAGCTACCAGAGCCAAGAACTGAGTAACATCTATGAAAACCTAAGAAAAGACAGTGCATCAGACCCTTAAAAAAATTGGATTGTCCAACAAGGAATCCTTCAAGAAATAGAAAATTCTTGGTATGGAAAAATATGCAGGCACTTTCCTTAACTCAATACCATGTTCCACAATCAAATTCCATATGTAATTGTTTGGCTGTTGCAGGAAATGCAGGTGGTACTATTGATTACAGTATTTTGTTCAGTATCTCAAAAGTAATTATACAAGCTGGACTGCATCTTTTGACAGCACATGGCATACTGAGAAACAATGATAAAAGACAATTAGATGTTCTAAATTTAATGCTCACTATCCTGTAAATCATGTAGCACCTTTTCTTCTGAGATGCATATTCCTAACTTCAAACTTTAACTCTATAAGTAACTATTATGATCTCATGAGAGACAGAAGAAACAAGAAAATTGCTCTGGATTAAAGAAAAAAAAAAGAATACTGATGTGAAATTTTAATTCAGATGAGAGTTACCATTTCCAAAAGAAGCTGTTTTTTGACATTTGAATTTTTTAAAAATTATATGCAAAAACCTTTACAATGAAACATGAGACTTCTCATCTGCTCAAGTGAGGAAATTCCAATTTGGGCTTTCTGGCCAAAAAAACCCTCCCAGGAATTGATAAATAGTCTCCTATTCCAATCATCAGAGGAGCCCTGGTGGTGCAGTGGTTAAGTGCTTGCCTGGTAACTTAAAGGTCAGCCGTTGTAACTCACCAGCCCCTTGTAGGGAGAAAGCTTCTGTAAAGATTACAGCCTTGCAAACCCTATGGGGCAGTTCTACCCTGTCCTATAGGGTCATTATAAGCCAGAATCAGTTTTTTGGTTTTATTCCAATTGTCACATAATCTTAAAAAATAAAAGTATTCACTAGACAATATCATTACTACAATTATTAGTGTTGTTATTATATTTATTTTATCTTTTTGATAACAGGGGAACTATTTTTTAAATATGCTTTGTTGCTGAGCTTGTAAAATATTTTCAGATATGATTAATTTACAAAAAAGACAACACAGCATATAAACGGTGAAGAGCACATACTTTGGATCCAGATTGGATTCAAATATTGGTTCTGGCATTTACTGGCTGTGTGCTCTATGCAAGTTATATAACCTCTTTGTACCTCAGTTTCTCCTAAAAAAAAGAGGTCAAAATAGCATCTACCTCATTGGGTTTTCTAGGAAGGTTAAATTTGTTGATAACATGTAAAGTACTTAGAACAAGCATCTGGGAAATAGTAAGCACTAAAGCAGTGTGCGAATTTGCCATGATTATTATTACGCTGTTACAATTATCATGATGAAGCACAGCCAGAGCTCCATCCTGCTGTATCTGCTATATCATGTATATTAATGAAAATGTCTTTGAAAATAAGTAAGGAGCACCTTGACAGTGGGAGAAGCTTTCAATAAGCCATGATCAACCTGGAAGATCAACACTCGCAAGCCCGGCCCTGGCGCCGGGCAGGGGCGCGGCGCTCGATTTCCTTCCCTGCCGCCGTCGTCCTCCTGGTGCGCATGCTCAGCCGCGCTCGGCCCTCGCCTTTGATTTATGTTTCTGGACGGCCACGGCGGCCCGGGCGGCTTTGGGGTGCGCAGTGAAGCCGCTGGAGCGGCGGCGGTGGCAATGTGAGGAGCATCCCGGGGGAGGCAGCTGCCGCTCCTCGGTGAGTATCTGGGAAGCGCCACCATGGCGATCCGCAAGAAGAGCACCAAGAGCCCCCCAGTCCTGAGTCACGAATTCATCCTGCAGAATCATGCGGACATTGTCTCCTGTGTGGGCATGTTCTTCGTACTGGGACTGATGTTCGAGGCGACAGCAGAAGCATCTATCGTTTTTATCACTCTTCAGCACAGTGTTACCATCCCTGCAGCGAAAGAACAAGCCACGGAATCCAGGTCCCTTTATAATTATGGTGTCAAAGATTTGGCCACAATCTTTTTCTACATGCTAGTGGCAATAATTATTCACGCCACAATTCAGGAATACGTGTTGGATAAAATTACCAGGCAAATGCAGTTTCCCAAGACGAAACAAAGCAAGTTTAATGAATCTGGTCAGCTTAGTGTATTTTACCTTGTTTCTTGTATTTGGGGCACGCTCATTCTGATCTCTGAAAACTACGTTTCAGACACTACTGTTTTGTGGAGGGCTCATCCTCATAACATGATGACATTTCAAATGAAGCTTTTCTACATATCCCAGTTGGCTTACTGGCTCCATGCTTTTCCTGAACTCTACTTCCAGAAAACCAAAAAACAGGACGTTCCCCGTCAACTCATCTACTTTGGTCTTCACCTCTTTCATATTGCTGGAGCTTACCTTTTGTACTTGAATCATCTGGGACTTGTTCTTTTGGTGTTGCATTATTTTGTTGAACTGCTATCCCATATGTGCGACCTGTTTTACTTCAGTGATGAAAAGTATGAGAAAGGGTTTTCTCTGTGGACAATTGTGATTGTTTTGGGAAGACTGCTGATTTTAATTGTTTCGGTACTTACTGTTGGCTTTCATCTTGCTGGATCTGAGACTCAGAAGCCGGATATCATTGCTGGAAACTTCAACGTGTTGGCTGCAAAAATTGCTGTTCTGTCTTCCAGTTGCACGATCCAAGCATTCATAACATGGAATTTAATTACTGTCCAGCTTCAGAGGTGGCGGGAACAATCTACTTTTGAGGCCCCCTGTGTGAAGAAAAAACGGACAACGACTAAAGGAAGATCTTCTAGAAAAGGAACAGAAAATGGAGTGGAAACTTCAAACAGAGCAGACTCCCCCCGTAGTAAGAAAGAGAAATGACCATAATGAATTTCAGTCTAATTGATCACTGTCCCCAAAGAAATATGCTCCTTACTATAAGCTATCTTTCTGGACTAGAGATTTTTCTGTTCTTGAAAATAGTGTGTGCTCTTTGATTTTTGCTGTTGTGCTGTTTCGTGTATTTTTTCCCCCAAGTCATTGTGGGGCTATTATAATCAGTGAAATCATTTGGGTTTATTTGAAGCTAATCTTTTTCAAAATAGATTAGGGACCACCACCATACTTTTTTTTTAACCTTTTAAACATTTTTCTAATGATTTGGAAAGATAACTACAAACATTCCACATACCAGTAATACAATGTCTTGTTCCCACCACTTTTTTAAATAATATTAGTAAGATGGTCTCTTCCAGCAAAGTCGTGTTTTTAATGTTCTCTTTCAGGGCATATGGAAAGAGTATGAAGGTAGAATTCAAAAGTCAACTATAATATGTTTTCACTCTTAGCTAATTCTTAGATTTTTTTTTTTTTTTGGCAGAATTTATAACTGGAGAGATCTGTAAAACCACTAGAATAACCATATGTTTTGTTTGATAAGTAGTGGTGGTTAGTGATCATCCCTTTAAAAAAAAAAAACAAAAAAAAAACTGCATACTAGTGGTTAAAATGTGTGGAGATTTATTGACATATACAATGAATCAAAATATCTTAAATTAATATAAAATTAATATTGAAGAGGTAAAGTCATGTCATTTTAAACAGTTGTAAACTGGAAATCAGAAAATTAAATATTTAATGTAAAGAGGAAAATCAGACTTAAATAGCCTTGGTATGTTTATTAAAGATGATTCTTAATGGGGCTTGACAGAAGCTTAGTGTGCGCAGCATCTTAGAAAAATATTGTTTAAATTGTAAATCGTTTTGAAAAATGATGCTTATTTGATTTGGCGCAGTGGTTATGTGTTCAGCTGCTAATCAAAAGGTCGACAGTTCAAATCCACCAGCTGCTCTTTGGAAACCCTATGGGGCAGTTCTACTCGTCCTATAGGGTCACTATGAGTCAGAATCCACTCGACGGCAATGGGTTTGGTTTTGGTTTTATATAAAAATCAGCTAATTACATTTGGAAAACATTTAATGCACTCACCTTAAATTGAAAATCAGGTGGATATGAAAGACCTTTTAAAATAATATTACAATTGTAGCTGTGTTTTCATCTTTAATTGAGAAAAAATATTTGTATTAGACATTTTGGGAATATGTGTGTATATATACACACACACACACACACACACACATAATTCTTAAAGAACCTGATAGAAACAATGGTCTGTTGTGATGGAGTATTTATATTTATCTCCTTCCTTCAGATTTCATTTCCATATTGTGCGTGCTGATATTTTCAAGCAGACGGTGCTTTAGAAATATTCCAGGGCAAGGCCATATATTTCCTATACGTCTATATTTTCTCTGATGTAAATCTCCGAAAATGAAATTTAGTAAACTTGCATTGCAGGCCAAAGACAGAAGAGCTATTCTTGTCAAAACTTTCTTTTCTAGTCTACGTTCAAAGGTAAGTAGCAAAGCAAAGTTGCTGCTTTTTTTGGTTGTGGATTCCATCATCCTATTTTTTTCTCCCCTCAATTGCCTGATACTATATGTAGTGTCGGTAGGACATGCTAAGACGTCCAAAGTACAAGGATTCACAGTTTAACCATCTGTTGTGCAATTGCAAAACTTCTCATTTGATAAAGGGCCTCTGTCTCACTTCCTTCCCTTTTAATAGATGTTAGCCTATTACTTATAAACCCCACTTCTGGTAGCAAATTTCTTATCCATTATGTGCTTCATTTGCAAATAAGTACAGACCTGACTCAAACTGGCAAAAGATTATAGGAAAACTCTTGCCTCGCACATCTGACAAGGCCAAGAGTTAAGTTGGGATTGTTATTCAACATGACTACGGCCTGTATCTGTTTTTCTGGGATTTTCTTAACTCTGTTCCCTCAGATTGGCTTCCCACTTGGCAACAAATGACTACAACAATTCTGGTCTGTACATCTGCATGCTATATGGTACAAAGGAAAACAGAAACACTGATTTCTAGAATTCCTAGAACACTGAGAGTTACCTTTAGTGAACTCATTTCTTAAAGGGGTATTCTGTGCTGATTGATTTAAGTTAGGCTGTATGCTTCACCTACAAAATAAAATCTTCTTTATTGTAAAATGTGGTTTCATAAGAGGTAGCAGGGTTATTGAGATGAAAAGAGGGAAAGGATACTGAGTACACCTCAATTACTCATAAGAGTTTAATAAATATTGCCAAAAAATAAGTGTATCCCAAATAAATTATGAAAGCAACATTAAACATTAACATGTTTGCTTACTGTGTCCATCCAAAAGGTTAAGTGTCTCTGTTTTCTAAATTACACTCTCAAATAACTCATGCTATAATAAATCTCAGTGTAAAGATTTGGTCTCTGTAAAAATGAACCACATAGAAGGATAAATTTTCATTATGACTATTCAAGGTGTTACTAAAGTGAGCTCAAATAACTGACTAGTCACCTCAAATTTCAAAAATCAAAAGATGTAATCTGTTATGTGAATTTAAAGTTTACTTTCAATTATTGCCAAACTGTATTCTTTAAATAATTCTACAGGTATAGGTTTCCTAGGATGAATTTAAAGTATAATTTTCTTTAGAAAGTGATTCTGTTAACATTTAATTAAAAGTTAATTAATTAAATTAACATTTAATTATCCAATCTTTTTTAACAAATACTATGAATGTGTTAACCTATCTAAGGGACAAGCAAGTTTTAGGCCCTATTCTACTGATCAGTGTAATTCTCCATCTTATTTCAATAAAAAAAACAGTACCTTTGTAATATTTATCTCTCATCAGTATTTGCTTATCTGTAGAGAAACCATGGGTAGGCAACAGTGTATTGACTTGGAATAGATCCAAGATGTTCAGAGTTACCACATTGATAATTTAAAGCTTTCTTGAAGACAGAAAATTCTCTGAAACTTTAACTTGGAAAAACAAGGGTGAAGTTTTATCACTCAACTAGACCAAGTGAGAATAATTTATGTATAATAACAGAAGGCTTATCGCTGATGCTTTACACAGGAGATGTCACATGGGGGCAGTTCCTGAGAGGAAGTTCCTAGGGAAAGCATCCTTGAGACTATGGATGTGGCATAGGCCAGGATTTGAGTACTTGTAATGTGGCAAAGAATGCATTCCAGTTAGGAGAGCAGACCATTGTAATCTGGATACAGAAGGTTGACTTGCCTTGCGAAGAGGATAGACCCTGTTGGTGAGTATATGGAAGTAATTGTCGCTTAATTACCAGAGAATCCATAAATACTCCCACTTCCTGAATTTCTGTGGAAAAAGAGGAGATCTTTTTCACTGCAAACTTCCAATCAAATCTACATCCTGAGAGAAAATACTAATTCTAAATAAGACAGATGATTTACCTGCCATTTCTTCTCGACTATGTAGGAAAATTATTACAAATCCATCATACAAAAAAATGTTTCCAAAATATTAACTTGGAATTCTCCTGATGATTATATCACTGTCTACACGCTGTGATCTTAATCCCTGTAAGCAAATCCCATTTAGGTCCTGCACCGCACCTGGCGGTTGTCAGTACTCAGTAAGTACGGAATCCGTCAAACATTAAGAAATCTGCTCCCGAGGTGATTCACTTGCTCCTTTTCCTGACAGGTGACATTGTGCTTTGGGTTATTACTTTCTGTCAGCTAATCTTTTTTATTTTACGATCTGAAAAATACATTGAAGTGTAAAGTGACTACTTAAAGGGATATTTGCATAACTAAAGAGAAGACAGTGAAATCTGATACGTGATGAAAGGGTCTCTCGAATTGAAAGGAGCAGGATTAAATTAAATTCACAGTAATGATGTGAAAGCTCAATCCCACCTAGAAAGCACCTAGGGTTCCTTTTAAGGCATCCTGCATCTCTGTAATTCAGGCAGAAATATATTTTAAATAAAGGTCAAATTGATTTTCTACAATATGGTAAAAAATGCTCTATTTCAACACAACCAGCACCCAATCAAATCGTGTTATCACACAGAATCTTATGACTTGAAGAACATTTGGGAAAATATAGAGCATTTCCTGGTGCATCATTGGGATTTCAACTAAATATCATAGACTAAAAGTATTTAAATCTCAAGATAGATTTAATATTTACTTTTTTTCCTCATTGCTTAAAGAAAAAAACCTGTCTTCTTTCCTCAACCCTCAAATAAATGAAACCAATAAATACAAACTTGCCAAAGTTGTCAATACAAATATTAAAATATAACTCTGAAATTTAATGCATTGCTATTTGAAAGATGTTTCCAGTTATATGGATATAAATTCAGCAGAGGAAGGTGATAATATGATTATAAATTATGGTTAACAAAAGAAGTCAGGGCCAAGGCTCTGCTCTAGCCTTTATAGCTGTGTGAACTGTAGAAGACACCTAAACATTGTTAAGTTTTGGATACCATGTCACTAAAGTGACCATTGCATTTACGTATCTCAAAAAACTATGAGGATTCATAATTTATACATTTACATCTTATAAATAGTTTCTCACTCTGTGTATATATGTGTGTGTATAAATAGTCTCTCATTCTGTGTGTATGTATACCTTAAAGTAAATATATACACATATATGTATAAACCAAAAACCAGACCCATTGCCATCGAGTTGATTCCAACACATAGCAACTCTTAAGATAGAGTAGAACTGCCCCATAGGATTTCCAATGAGCATCTGGTGGATTGGAACTGCCGGCCTTTTTGTTAGCAGACGAGCTGTTAACCACAGTGCTATGGGGCTCCTATGTATGTATAGTCTGTGTATATACTGATGTTGTTGTTGTTAGATGCCATTGAGTTGGTTCCAGCTCAGCGACCCTATGTTCAACAGAAAGAAACGCTGCCCAATCCCGTGCCATACTCAAAATCATTGTTATGCTTGAGTCCATTGTTGCAGCCACTGCGTCAGTCCATCTCATTGAGGGTCTTTCTCTTTTTTGCTGACCCACCACTTTACAAAGCGTGATGTCCTTCTCCAGGGACTGGTCTCTCCTGAAAACATGTCCAAAGTATGTGAGACGTAGTCTTGCCATCCTTGCTTCTAAAAAAGCATTCTGATTGTACTTCTTCCAAGACAGATTTGTTTGTTCTTTTGGCAGTCCATGGTATAATCAATATTCTTTGCAAGCATCACAATTCAAAGGCATTAATTCTTCTTCGGTCTCCCTTATTCATTGTCCAGCTTTCACATGTGTATGAGGAGATTGAAAACACCATGGCTTGGGTCAGGTGCACCTTAGTCTTCAAGGTGACATCTTTGCTTTTCAACACTTTAAAGAGGCCTTTTGCAGCAGATTTGCTCAATGCAATGCATCTTTTGATTACTTGACTGCTGCTTCCATGGGTGTTGATTATGGATCCAAGTAAAATGAAATCCTTGACAACTTCAATCTTTTCTCCTTTTATCATGATGTTGCTTTTTAGTCCAGTTGTGAGGATTTTTGTTTTCTTTATGTTGAGGTGGAATCCATACTGAAGGCTCTCGTCTTTGATCTTCATCAGTAAGTGCTTCAAGTCATAGCTTCCAGCATCACAGCAACACACAAGCCTCCACAGTATGACAAACTGACAGACCCGGTGCGGGGGGTTGTTTTCCTTAGGTGCCAATAAGTCCATTCTGACTCGTAGCGACCCTATGTACAACAGAATGAAACACTGCCCAGTCCTGTGCCACCCTCACAATTGTTGCTACATTTGAGCCCATTGTTGCAGCCACTGTGTTAATCCATCTTGTTGAGAGTCTCCCTCTTTTTGATGACCCTGTACTTTACCAAGCACAGTATCCTTCTCAAGGGACTGGGCCCTCCTGATAACATGTCCAAAGTACGTGAGTCAAAGTCTCCTCATGCTTGATTCTAAGGAGCATTTTCGCTGTATTTCTTCCAAGATAGATTTGTTCTTTCTTCTGGCAGTCCATAGTATATTCAGTATTCTTCACCAACACCATAATTCAAAGGCATCAATTCTTCTTTGCTCTTTCTTGTTCATTATCCAGCTTTCACATGCATATAAGAAGATTGAAATTACCATGGCTTGGGTCCGGTGCATCTTAGTCCTCAAAGTGACATCTTTGCTTTTCAGCACTTTAAAAAGGTCTTTTGCAGCAGGTTTGCCCAATGCAATAAGTCCTTTGATTTGTTGACCACTGCTTCCATGAGTGTTGATTGTGGATCCAAGTAAAATTTCCTTCGTCAATTATGATGTTGCTTATTGGTCTGGTTGTAAATATTTTTGTCTTCTTTATGTTGAGGTGTAATCCATAATGAAAGCTGTAGTTTTTTATTTTCATCAGTAACTGCTTCAAGTACTCTTTGCTTTCAGCAAGCAAGGTTGTGTCAGCTGCATATTGGTAATGAGTCTTACTCCAATAGTGATGCAGCGTTCTTCATACAGTCCGATTTCTTGGATTATTTGCTTAGCATACAGATGGAATAAGTATGGTGAAAGGATACAACCCTGGCACACATGTTTCCTGCTTTTAAACCATACGGTATCCCCTTGTTCTGTTTGAACAGCTTCTTCTTGGTCTGTGTATAGGTTCTGCATGAGCACAATTAAGTGTTCTGGGATTCCCATTCTTCACAATGGTATACATAATTTGTTATGATCTACACAGTCAAATGCATTTGCAGAGTCAATAAAATACAGGTAAACATCTCTGATACTCTCCGCTTTCAGTCAAGATACATCTGCCATCAGCAATGATATCTCCGCTTTCACATCCTCTTCTGAATCTGGCTTGAATTCCTGGCAGTTCCCTGTCGATGTACTGCTGCAATTGTTTTTGAATTATCTTCAGCAAAATTTTACTTACATGTGATATTAATGATACTCTTCGATAATTTCTGCCTTCTTTTGGATCACCTTTCTTTGGAATGGGCTCAAAAATAGATCTCTTCCTCTCTGTTGGCCAGGTATCTCTCTTCCAAATTTCTTGGCATAGATGAGTGAGTGCTTCTGGAATTGCATCGGTTTGTTGAAACATCTCAGTTGGTATTCTGTCAATTCCTGGGGCCTTGTTTTTCACCAGTGTCTTCAGTGCAGCTTGGATTTCTTCCTTCAGTACCACTGGTTCTTTATCATATGCTACTTCCTGAAATAGTTGAACGTTGACCCCTTCTTTTTGGTACAGTCATTCTGTGTATTCCTTCCATCTTCTTTTGATGCTTGATCTGTTGTTCAATATTTTGCCCACAGAATCCTTCAAGATTGCAACTCAAGACTTGAATTTCTCTTCAGTTTTTTTTTTTTTTCCTTGAAAAAATGCCGAGCATGTTCTTCACTTTTTGTTTTCTAAATCCAGGTCTTTGCAGATTTCATTATAATACTTTACTTTGTCATCTCGAGTTGCCCTTTGAAGTCTTCTGTTCAGCTCCTTTATTTCATCATTTCTTCTATTCCCTTTAGCTACTCTATGTTCAAGAGCAAGTTTAAGAGTCTCTTCTGACATCCATTTTTTTTTAGAAGTAGACCACCAGATCCTTCCACATACTCTGTAACCTGTAAGTGCCACTGAAACCTGGAAATCTGGAAACTCCACTGAAACCTGTCCACCCTGGGTGACCCAGCTGATGTTTGAAATATGGTGGCATAGCTTCCAGTATCCCAACAACGTGTAAGCCACTGCAGTATGACAAACTGACAGACGAATGGTGAATATACTGATATAGTCTATATCTATGCTATATTATTAAACACATATATGTATGTGTGCTTATACATATTTGTGTATATACATATGTATACACACATTTGTAGGTTTTTTCCCTTTATATTTTTAAATATTATATAAATTCATGGCATTGATTTTTCCCTCATGTCTGCATGAGAGGCAATGGAAAATTAAAGTATAGTGATGTTTCACATTAGTACACAGCTAATATTTTATAAGGAATCCTTTTCCCATGACTTTTTTTTTTTGTAGACTAAATAATGTACATTATACCTACATATATGAATATTACTTAAAATGTATAGACATTATAATCTGAGGAAATACTATTTATTATAATTATTAAATTCATAGTAACTGTACTATTTTTGCTAACATAAATAACAGAGCATACAAATTATGTCATTTGATATCCATTTGTTGGTGTTGTGTGCCATCGAGTAGATTCTTACTCTTAGCGATCCTATAGGACAAAGTATAAATTCCCCATAAGGTTTCCTAGGCTGTAATCTTTAGGGAGCAAATCACCAGGTCTTTTTTCCCATGGAGTGGATGGTGGGTTCGAACTGCCCGTCTTTCAGCTAGCAGCAGAGCGCTTAACCATTATGCCACCATGGCTCCTTGTCAGATCCCTTGATATATGTTATTTATGAATACAGGTCCTTATACTTGAAAAATTTGAAACCACTGTTTTAAGAAGAAAAAAATCAATTCTAATTCAAAATTAAACTTTAGACTACACAATTAAACTTTAGACTAAGTAAATGAATTCAACATTTATTTAAGAAACTAAAGAGCATAATCAACCTTTTTAAATAGTTATGGATACTAGATGGCAAGCTCTTTGGTGCCAAATAATGTATATTTTTCATCTTTATGTTCTTGTTATCTAACACAGCATCTCATACATAGCAGATACAAGGAACTTACTGAACTGAATTTAAATAACCTTTTGTTTCAACGAACAAAAATTTTATGAAAAGAAATAAAAAAACTCCACTTTTTCTCACCTCCTTAGAAAAACTTTCCTTTGCTATCTTTTCCATAATCAGCTCCCTCATCTTTTTAATGTATAACACTTTCCCAATTTTAAATAATTAATAATGATTTATTGGTTATTTCCTGCCTTCTGTCAGTTTGAGGACAGGGATCATGCCTCTTTAAATCACTCCAGTAAACTCATCATCTAATACAGTGATAATACAGTATAAGCATTCAATAAAATTGTGTTGACTAACAAATGAACTTTATGATTTGGGGATGGAGTATGTATTATTTATTGGTCTATATATGCCTTCAGAACTAAAATATGTAAAATTTAATGATTTGTTCTTAAATCCTTTAAGTGAGAATCCTGGCTCAGAACATTCAAATTTATTTAGAAATGGCTGCATGTCTTGGGTGGCATCATAATGATGTCTGTGATTTGCCAAACTCTGAAACTGAGTGCTTTTCCTAAGTCTAGAATTAAGTTAATTTGACTTCTAAATTGAGTCGTACTATTCGAACCCTCAATATATGAATCAGGATGTCATTTAGAATGTTACACATGAATAGGACACATGACAGTTTCTCCACAGCCTCAACTGCACGTTTTCATAGTTTTTAATTTTAGCAATTCTAGTGACCATGTAGTGATATTTCACTGTAGTTTTAATTTTCATTTCTCTATTAAATAATAATGTTGAACATCTTAGCATATGTTTGACATTCGAATATTTTCTTTGTTGAAAGTTTTGTCCAAAGCTTCTACCCATTTTTTTAAAAAATTGGATTGTTTGAACCCTAATCATTCAGTTGTAAGTTTTTTTTAATATGCTTTGTATATAGATCTTTTATTTGATACGTGTTTTTCAAATGTTTTCTTCCAGTGTGTGGCTAGTATTTCTTAATAGTTACATTCAAAGAACAGAAGTTTTTAATTTTGATGAATCCTATCATCAATCTATTTCTTCTATGTTTCATGGTTTTTATGTCCTATTTTCAAAAGCTTTGCCTAACCCAAAGTCACTAAGATTTTCCCATGTATTCTTCTAGTTTTTTTTTTATAGTTTTAGCTCTTATCTCAAGATTCATTGCATGTTAATTTTTGTCTAATGGATAATGTGAAGCAAGAGTTGAAGTTCATTTTTTTCTGATGGATATCAGATGATTCCAACACAATTTGTTGATAAACTATATGTTTCCCATTGAATTACCTTAGCAACTTCAGCAAAAATAAATTGACCATATATTATTTGTTTCTATTTCTGGACTCTTTATTTTGTTCCATTGATCTCTAGGTCTATTTTTACATTCACACCTCATTCTTTTTTATTACTGTCACTTTGTAGTAAGTCTTGAAATAAAGTGTGTGCGCTTTCCAGAATTGTTATTCATTTTTCAAAATTGTTTTGGATTGCCTACATTTTTTTTAACTTTCTCATACAAAAATTTTTTACATATTTTTTATGTGACATTAGTTGCAATCCCCACGATGTGACAACGCACTTCCCTTTCCACCCCAGGTTTCTTGTGTCCATTCAACCAGTTCCTGTCCCTTCCTGCCTTCTCATCCTGTCTCCTGACAGGAGCCGCCCAGTTGGTCTCTTGTATCTGATTGAAATAAGAAGCACACTTCCCACGAGTATTATTTTTTGTTTTAGAGTCCAGGCTAATCTTTGTCTGAAGAGTGGTCTTTGGGGATAGTTTTAGTTCTGGGTTAACAGAGCATCTGGGGCCATAATTTCAGGGGTTCCTCCAATCTCTGTCAGACCATTAACTCTGGTCTTTTTACCTGAATTTGAGTTCTGCTCTGCACTTTTTTCCGGCTCTGTCTGGGACCTTCTGTTGTGTTTCCTGTCAGGGCAGTCATTGGTGGTAGCCGGGCAGCATGTAGTTCTTTTGCTCTGAAGCTGATGGAGTCTCTGGTTTATGTGGCCCTTTTGTCTCTTTGGCTAATATTTTCCTTATGTCTTTGGTGTTCTTTATTCTCCTTTGCTCCAAGTGTGCTGGGACCAATTGATGCATTTTAGATAGCCACTCCCAAGCTTTTAAGACCCCAGACCCTAGCCCCAGCTACTCTGTCCCTCAGAGTATTTGATTGTGTTCAGGAAACATCTTAGCTTTTGCTTTGGTCCGGTTGTGCTGATTTCCCCTGTATTGTGTTTTTTTTTTTCCTTCATGTAAGTTGATTGTTGTCTACTATCTAGTTAGTGAATTCCCTTTGCCCTCCCTCACCACCCTCGTAACCATCAGAGAATACATTCTTTTGTGTTTAAACATTTTCTTGAGTTCTTATAGTAGTGGTCTCATACAATATTTGTCCTTTTACAACTGACTAATTTCACTCAGCATAATGCCTTCTAGATTCATCCATGCTGTGAGAGTTTTCATGGATTCATCATTGTTCTTTATTGTTCTGTAGTATTCCATTGTGTGTATGCACCATAATGTGTTTATCCATTTGTCTGTTGATGGGCACCTAGGTTGTCTCTATCTTTTTGCTATCGTGAACAGTGCTGCAATGAACATGGGTGTACATATATCTATTCGTGTGATGGCTCTTATTTCTCTAGGATATATTCCAAGGAGTGGGATTGCTGGATTATATGGTACTTCTATTTCTAGCTTTTTAAGGAAGCTCCAAAACGTTTTCCAAAGTGGTTGTACTATTTTATATCCCCACCAGCAGTGCATAAGTGTTCCAGTCTCTCCACAACCTCTCCAACATTTATTATTTTGTGTTTTTTGAATTAGTGCCGGCCTTGTTGGGGTGAGATGGTATCTCATTGTAGTTTTGATTTGCATTTCTCTAATGGCTAATGATCGTGAGCTTTTCCTCATGTGTCTGTTAGCCACCTGAATGTCTTCTTTGGTGAAGCGACTGTTCATATCCTTTGCCCATTTTTTAACTAGGTTATTTATCTTTTTGTTGTTGAGGTTTTGCAGTATCTTGCAGATTTTAGACATTAGACCCTGTCTGGATATGTTGTAGCCAAAAATTTTTCCCCAGTCCGTAGGTTCTTTTTTTTATTCTTTTGGTGATGTCTTTTGATGAGCATAAGTATTTGATTTTAGGAGCTCCCAGTTATCTAGTTTCTCTTCTGGTGTTTGTGTATTGTTAGTTATGGTTTGTATACTACTTATACCATGTAATAGGGCTCCTAGCATTGTCCCTAATTTTTCTTCCATGATCTTTATCGTTTTCAATTTTATATTTAAGTCTTTGATCCATTTTGAGTCAGTTTTTGTGCATGATGTGAGGTATGGGCCTTGTTTCAGTTTTTTGCAGATGGATATCCAGTTATTCCAGCACCATTTGTTAAAGAGACTGTCTTTTTCCCATTTTATGGACTTTGGGCTTTTGTCAAATATTAGCTGCTCATAGGTGGATGAATTTATGTCTGGATTCTCAATTTTGTTCCATTGGTCTATGTATCTGTTGTGTACTAGTACCAGGCTGTTTTGACTACTGTGGTGGTATAATAGGTTCTAAAATCAAGTAGTATGAGGCCTCCCACTTTGTTCTTCTTCTTGAGTAATGCTTTACTTACCCAGGGCCTCTTTCCTTTCCATATGAAGTTGGTGATTTGTTTCAGGATTGCATTGTATCTACAGATTGCTTTGAGTAGAACTGACATTTTCACAATTTTGAGTCTTCCTATCCATAAACATGGTATGTTTTTCCACTTTTGTAGGTCTTTTTTGATTTCTTGCAGTAGTGTCTCATAGTTTTCTTTGTATAGGTCTTTTACATCTCTGGTTAGGTTTATTCCTAAGTACTTTATCTTCTTGGGGGCTATTGTAAATGGTATTGATTTGATAATTTCTTCTTCAAAGTTCTCTTTGTTGGTATAGAGGAATCCAACTGATTTTTGTATGTTTATCTTGTATCCTGATACTTTGCTGAAAGTTCCAGTAGTTTTCTTGTGGATTCTTTGGTGTTTTCTGTGTATAAGATCATATCATCTGTGAATAGGGATACTTTTACTTCTTACTTACCAATTTGGATGCCTTTTTTTTTTCCCCTTGGCTTATTTCTCTGGCTCAGACCTCCAGCACAATGTTGAATAAGAGTGGTGATAAAGGGCATCCTTGTCTGGTTCCTGTTCTCAATGGGGATGCTTTCAGACTCTCTCCGTTTAGAATGATTTTGGCTGTTGGCTTTGTATAAACGCCCTTTATTCTGTCAAGGAACTTCCCTTCTATTTCTATTTTGCTGAGAGTTTTTATCATGAATGGGTGTTGTTCTTTGTCAAATGCCTTTTCTGCATCAATTGATAAGATCATGTGATTCTTCTCTTTTGTTTTATATATGTGATGGATTATATTGATTGTTTTCTAATGTTGAACCATCCCTGCATACCCAGTATGAATCCCACTTGGTCATGATGAATTACTTTTTTAATATGTTGTTGAATTCTATTGGCTAGAATTTTGTTGAGGAATTTTGCATCTATGTTCATGAGGGATATTGGTCTGTAATTTTCTTTTTTGTGGTGTCTTTACCTGGCTTTGGTATTAGGGTTATGCTGGGTTCATAAAATGAGTTTGGGAGTATTCCTTCCTTTTCTATGCTCTGAAATAGTTTTAGTAGTACAGCTGTTAATTCTTCTCTGAAAGTTTGGTAGAATTCTCCAGTGAAGCTGTCAGGACCAGTGCTATTTTTTTTGTTGGGAGTTTTTTCATTATCTCTTCAATCTCTTCTTTTCTTATAGATTTATTTAGTTTTTCTACCTCAGTTTGTGTTAGTTTATGTTAGTAGTGTGTTTCTAGAAATTTGTCCACTTCCTCTAGGTTATCAAATTTGTTAAAGTACATTTTTTCATAGTATTCTGTTATGATCCTTTTTATTTCAGTTGGATCTGTTGTGATATCACCTATCTCATTTCTTATTCAGGTTATTTGCTTCCTCTCATGTTTTTCTTTTGTCAGTTTGGTCAATGGTTTATCAATTTTGTTGATCTTTTCAAAGAACCAGCTTTTGGTCTTGTTAACTCTTTCAATCATTTTTCTATTCTCTATTTCATTTATTTCTGCTCTAATCTTATTATTTCCTCTCTTGTGGTGCCTGAAGCCTTCTTTTGATACTCACTTTGTATTTGTTCGAGTTGTAGGGTTAATGCTTTGATTTTGGCCCTTTCTTTTTTTTGGGTGTGTGCAATTATTGCTATAAATTTACCTTTGAGCACTGCTTTTGCCGTGTCCCAAAGGTGCTAGTGAGATGTGTTTTCATTCTCATTTGATTCTATGAATTTTATTCTGTCCTTGATTTCTTTTGTAAACCAGTAGTTTTTGAGCAAGGTGTTGTTCAGTTTCTACGTATATGATTGTTTTTCCTTGCTGTTTCTGTTATTGATTTCTATTTTTATGGCTTTATGGTCAGAAAAGATGCTTTGTAATATTTTGATGTTCTGGATTCTGTTAAGGCTTGCTTTGTGACCTAATATGTGGTCTGTTCTGGAGAATGTTCCATGTGCTTTGGAAAAGAATGTGTACTTGGCTGTTTTTGGGTGGTGTGTTCTGTATATGTCTTTGAGGTCAAATTGATTGATTGTGGCATTTAGATCTTCTGTGTTTTTATTGAGTTTCTTTCTAGATGTTCCATTCTTCACTGAAAGTGTTGTGTTGAAGTCTCTTACTATTATTGTGGAGCTGTCTATTTCTCTTTTCAATGCTGTCAGAGTTTCTTTTATGTATTTTGGAATCCTGTCATTGGGTGCATATATATTTATTTATTATAATTATGTCTTCCTGGTATACTGACCCTTTAATCATTATATAGTGTCCTCCCTTATCCTTAGTGGTAGATTTTGCTTTAACGTCTATTTTGTCAGATATTAATATTGCCACTCTTGCTCTTTTTGGTTGTTGTTTGCTTGATATATGTTTTCCATCCTTTGAATTTTAGTTTGTTTGTGTCTTTGAGTTTAAGGTGTGTCTCCTGTAGGCAGCATATTAAAAAGTCATTAGTGTCGAGTCAATTCTGACTCATAGCGACCCTGTAGAAGAAAGTAGAACTGCCCTATAGAGTTTCCAAGGAGTGTCTTGTGGATTCCAGCTGCCGACTTTTGGTTAGCAGAGATAGCATTTAACTACTACGACACCAGGGTTTCCAGGCAGCACATAGATGGATTTTTTTTTTTTTTTTTAATCCATTTGCAACTCTCTGTCTATTTATTGGTGCATTTAGTCCATTTACACTCAGTGTAATTATTGATAGGTAAAAGTTTACTACTGTCATTTCGATTTTTTTTTTTTTTTTGGTATGGTGTTGACAGTTTCTTTGTTCCACTTAATTTTTTGTGCTGAGTCATTTTTCCTTGAGTATTTTCTTTTCATCTTTTTCATTATTGTTGATTTTGTGTTTGCTGAGTCTTTATGTTTTTCTTCTTTTTTATTTTGATAAGTAGATTTGTTAGTTTCCTTTGTGGTTACCTTAAAATTTACCTCTGTTTTTCTAAGTTTAAACCAATATTTTATTTCTTGATATCGCCTTAATTTCTTCTCCATATTAAAGTTGTATAACTACACTATTTAGTCCCTTTTTTTGTGTTAATGTTGTTGTCTCTGTTTCCCTATTTTCAGTCTTTTAGCTTTGACTTATTTTTGTGACTTCCCTGTCTAGGATGATATATAGTTGTTCTGTCCTGTGTTCTAGTCTTGGGTTGTTGTCTGATATTGTTGGTTCTCTAGCCAAACTACTCCCTTTAATATTTCTTGTAAGTTTTGTTTGGTTTTTACAAATTCCCTTAACTTCTGTTTATCTGGAAATGCCCCAATTTCACTATTATTTTGAAAGACAGTTTTGCTGGATATATAATTCTTGGCTGGCAATTTTTTTCTTTCAAGACTTTATTTATGTCATCTCATTGCCTTCTTGCCTGCATGGTTTCTGCTGAGTAGACAGAGCTTACTCTTATTGACTCTCCTTTGTAGGTGACTTCTCGTTTATCCCTAGCTGCTCTTAAGATTCTCTCTTTATCTTTGGTTTTGGCAAGTTTTATTATAATATGTCTTGGTGACTTTCTTTTGGGATCTACCCTGTATGGGGTTTGATGAGCTTCTTGGATAGATATCTTCTTGTCTTTCATGATATCAGGGAAGTTTTCTGCCAACAAATTTTCAACAATACTCTCTGTATTTTCTGTCATTCCGCCCGTTCTCATACTTAAATCACTCATAGGTTTTTCCTATTAATAATGTTCCACATATTTCTTAGAGTTTCTTCATTTTTTTAAATTATTTTATCTGATTTTTCCTCAAATAAATGGATGTCAAAGGATTTACTTTCGATCTCACTAATTCTGACGTCCATTGCCTCAATTCTGCTTCTATGACCTTCTATTGAGTTATCTAATTCTGAAATTTTATTGTTAAATCTTTTGGATTTCTACTTACTGTCTCTCTATGGTTTGTAGCAGCCTGTTAAATTTGTTGTTCTGTTCTTGTTTTGTTTTCCTAAATTCCTCTATTGCTTTGTCTGAGTTTTCCTTGGCTTGGTTTGAGTTTTGCCTGATCTCCTTCCTGATCTCTTGAAGAATTCTGTATATTACTCTTTTGAATTCTACCTCTGGTAATTCAAAGACCTTCTCTTCCTCTTGAAGGTTTCCTGGTTCTTTGTTTTGGTTGCTTGCTGTAGCCATCTTGACCTGCTTCTTTATGTGATCTGATACTGACTGTTGTTTCCAAGCATCAATAAATTATTATATTTATGTTTGCTTACTGTGTCCTAACATCTTGTTTTGTTTAGTTTTGATAAGCCCAAGTAGGCTGAGCATGTGAGCTACTTTGGTTATTGGAGTCTTTGATGCTCTCATATCCTGTCATCAGTGGTTAGAACTGCTACTAGATGTGTGAGCCCAGGCATCTGTTCACTTTTCTTGTGCCACTTCAGCTCAGGTGTCCTGGTTGTCGGTTTTCAATGTGTGGTGCAGAGTCTCACTTACAGTCCTAGACGGGCAGGGCTGCATAGGTGTGATTTGAACAGTCACAGGTATCTGGCTGCAGTATGGGGCTATGTGCTGAGCAAGGCAGGGGGCTGACAGCTGCCCCTGAGTGCCTGAACAGAAGGTGTGTCCCTGTACCCTAGAGCATGAGGGGGGTGGGTTTTGCAGCTGGACTTTGGGAACTCAGTGCTGTTGGCTGTAAAGACTGAGAGGCACCATTTATTCTCAGACCTCTGTTATAGCTGAAAAGGTGGAATGGGTGAAATCATCAGCCCTCAGGGCCCTGATGTGGGTGGGTGAGGACCCTGCTAATGGGTAAGGTGGTGTCAAATGTCATGAATCTGCACCTCCCCCTGGCTGCTGCAGTTGAAAATAGGCTTCAGGTATATACCCTATTGTTCTATGCTAATGAGGGTCTATGCTGTTGAATCGGCCCACACATGTCTAGGCAGGGGTGAAGGGCATTAGAAGTCCATGGACCCCTTATGACAGTGACTAGGCAAAGGGGCAGTGCCTGCCCTGAGTTCTTGGCTTAGAGGGCTTGGCGATTTTTTAAAGTCATGAGATAGGTTTGGGCATGGATAGTTCTGAGTTCCCAGCTTAGGTGGCTTGCATTAATGAGGGCCTGTGGTGTTGAACTGGCCCACATAGGTCTAGGCAGGGGTGAAGGGTATTACAAGTCCATGGATCCCTTATGCCAGTGCCTAGGCAAAGGGGCAGCACCTGCCCTGACTTCCCGGCTTAGGGGGCATGACATTTTTTTTTTTCCCCTAAAGCCATGGACTGGTTTGTGCATGATATCATTTAGTTCTGGCTTAGAGGGTGTGGCAATTGTTGAATACCACAGACTGATGTCATAGCAGAGTGAGGAGGGGGGTGGGCGAGGGGAAAGTTGCACTTCTCCACTGTGAAAGTCCAGGGGGAGCAGTTATCTTGATGCCACGTGGTAGGTTAGACACTTGCACTTAACTTTTGCAGATCCAGCACTGCTTCTCTTTGGCTCTGAAGGCTTGTACAGACTCTCTGCCATCCGGTTGCTCCTGAAGTGGTGAAACGCCTCCCGAATGTTACTGCTAGCCGCAGCTTGTGTGCCCTGGCTGACACAGCCCACAGGTGCTATCTAGCTCAAGACTGACACTTATTCACCACTTCTGAACTGTCTCTCCTTCCCCCTGCTGCTCAGTCCTACTCCTCAACTTTGTCTTTGATGATCAGGGCTCCTAGACTGTCATATATAATCCATTCATTTTGGTCTTGTTGTAAGAGGGACCTCAGGATGC
The DNA here is from genome assembly GCF_000243295.1 of Trichechus manatus latirostris. Taxonomy (NCBI): domain Eukaryota; kingdom Metazoa; phylum Chordata; class Mammalia; order Sirenia; family Trichechidae; genus Trichechus; species Trichechus manatus. The sequence goes on along the minus strand of NW_004444107.1, from coordinate 2,728,243 downwards.
ATCTGACTATTCCACTATCTTGGCCCTGCCTCCCCTACATTTTTTTTCCCTGTAGATTTTTGAATAGCTTTCCAGTTTTGACAGCAAGAAAAAACAAACAAAAAAAAAATTATTGAGACTATGTAGAACACACAGGTTAATTTGGGAGGAATTGACTTCATGAAAGTATTGACTCTTCTAATCCATTAACATGGAATATCTCACAGTTTATTTAGGTCTACTTAAATTTCTCTCTGCAGGCTTTTGTACTTCTCAGTGTATAGTCTTGTTAAATATATCTCTAAGTACTTTATGTTCTTTGATACTTTTTTAAAACATTTTAACTTCTATTTGTTTGTTGATAATGCATAAAAATACAATTGATTTATATATATATACATTTCCTTGTATTGTGGGACTTTTCAAAACTCACTTATTTGTTCTATTCAATTTTTCTTTAGATTCCTTGGGATTTTCTACTGACACAATTATGTTATCTGCATTCGAAATACAAATTTACTTTTTCCTTTCCTATCTGTATGTATTTTATTTTTGTATTACCTTACTGCACTGGCTAAGACCTCTGCTATAAAATTGTTTTATTTTCAAACTTAGAAGAAAGCATTCAGCCTTTAATTAAGAATGATGTTACCTGTAAGTTTCTTGATGGATGCCCCTTATCCAGGTGTGAAAGTTTCTATTTCTACCTTGCTGAGAGTTTTTACCATAAAAGGATGTAGAATTTTATCAAATGTTTTATCTACATCTACTAAGATAATTGCACTATTTTATAACAAATTAGGTAATTGTAATATTATAATATACATACATGTATTTATGATTCATATTTCTTTTTAATTAGCTAATATGGTGAATTGCATTTGTTGATTTTTGAATGCTGAAAAAACATTGTATTTCTGGCATTGGCCCCCTTCTATCCCTCTGCTCCTGCCCTCCAGTCATGATGTATTATATTTTCTGTTTATAGTTTTAGATTGCTAACATTTTGTTAAGGCTTTTTACATCTATTTCCATGATATTGATCAGTAGTTTTGTTTTTTCATTTTTTTTCTTTCTCTTTTTCTTTGTAACATCTTTGTCTGGTATTAGCATTAGGATAATCCTGGCCTCTTAAAATGAGTGGGAAGTATTGCTTCTTCCTCTATTTTCAGGAAGAGTTTACATGGAATTGATGTTCTTTGTTAACTGTTAGCTAGAATTCATCAGTGAAGCCATCTAGACCTGGAGTTTTTATGTGTTTGTTTGTTTTTGGATTTCGTAGCATGCTTTTTACTATGAATTTATTTTTTTAGATTGATATAAGGCAAATTAGGTTGTTTCTTCATGAGTGACCTTTGACAGTTTCTGTACTTGAAGAAATTTTCCATGTCATCAAAGTTATTGAATTTATTAGCATAAACATAAGACCATTCATAGTGTTCATTTATTCTTCTTTTAATAATTATCAGGGCTGTAATGGTGGCCCCTTTCATTTTTGATACCGGAAATTTATGGCTTCCTTATCTCTTGCTTTTATTCTATGTTGCTGCTTTATAGTATGTTTTAATTAGACTTATCATTGTTACTATTAAAATCTCAACAGAATGAATAATATAAAATATTTGAAAGGATAGCATTAGATGATCCTTCTCACTTTTGTTTAATGGGTGCCCTGGTGACACAGTGGTTAAGAGCTCAGCTGCTAACCAAAAGGTTGACAGTTCAAATCCACTAGCTGCTCCTTAGAAATCCTATGGAGCAGTTCTACTCTGCCCTATAGGGTGGCTATGAGTCAGAAGCAACTCAATGGCAACAGATTTGGTTTTTGGGTTCTATTCTAAAATAAGACAAGCATTTTCTCTTTCTTTCAGAGAAAACAAAAAATCTCACTCAAATAAGAGAGCACTGAACTAAGCATTTGCAGTTGGCATCTCTTTTTGGTTAACATATTGACAAATAATTCACACCTCTCTGTAGATGCTGGGAAGATGTCTATCTCAGTCATTCAGTTGAAAAAATTGTCAACTTCAACAGAATGCGATTGACCTACAGGGACTGCAGACTGCTATCAAAAAGCCTGTGTCTTAGGCTGGGTTCTCTAGAAAAGTAAAACCAGTGAAGTGTATACAAATACACAGATAAATAGATAGACAGATAGATAGATGATAGATAGATCGATAGATGAACAGATCGACAGATAGATAGGTAGACAGACAGATAGCTAGCTAGACAGACAGATCAATAGATAGATACCAAAAAAAAAAAAAGACCCATTGCTGTCCAGTTGATTCTGACTCATAGTAACCCTATAGGACAGAGTAGAACTGCCCCAAAGGGTTCCCAAGGAGCTGCTGGTAGATTGGAACTGTTGACCTTTTGTTAGCAGCCAAGCTATATCTATCTATCTATCTGTCTGTCTGTCTGTCTATCTATCTATCTATATAGAGAGAGTGAGAGAGATATTTATCTAAAGGAAATGGCTAATGCAGTTGTAGAGGCTGGCAAGTCCCAAGTCTGTGGGTCAGACATCAGGCTGGAGGCTTCTCCTGACTCACGTAGCTGCAGGAGCCGATGAACCCAAGTCTGGCAGGTAAGACAGCAGGCTGCAGAAGCTGATGAATCCAAGATTGGCAGGTAATACTGCAGGCCATTGGCTCACAGGCTGTGGAAGCCAATAAATCCTAAGATTGGCAAGCAATACAGCAGGCCACTGACTCAAGTCCCAAGAACCAGCGCTCGGATGATGACAAAGCAGATCCAGGATCTAGAGTGAGCAAAATCCAGGAAACTTTGTCAGAATGTCCATATATATTGGATGCAGTTCATACCCCTGAAGAAACTCCTCTTACAACTGATTGGATGATCACATCAGATCACATCATGGAAGTATTACATTATATCACAAAATGGAGGGTAACCATATCATTACATAACTGCCAGACTACATCATTACATAACTGCCAAACTACATCATTACATAGCTGCTGAATTACATCATTACATAACTGCCAAACTACATCTTTATGTAACTGCCAGCCACTGAGAATCATGGCCCAGCCACATTGACACACAACCTTAACCACCACAGGTTGCAAACTTGTTTGCAAATATAATTCATTCTAGAGGCAACACCCATAACTTAATCCTGTTAACAGATATTCCAAACTGCTCAAATCCTAGAAATACTTTAGATGCTTAGGAGTCTTTCTAAAATCTAATAATGCATCACATAACCATTACTTACAACAGTAAACGTGTCACACATTATAAAAATGTAAAGTTTTACTAAAGAACAAAAAACAAACCAAAAAAACCTACACTCCTAAGATTACATAGGTTCTATCATCTCACCTTGCAGTTTGTGTAGCTAGGCTACCTATTGAGGGAAACTCTAGAAGCTAACCACCAAAACCAAAACCAAACCAAATCCGTTGCCATCAAGTCGATTTTGACTCATAGCGACCCTATAGGACAGAGTAGAACTGCCACATAGGGTTTCCAAGGAGCAGCTGGTGGATTCGAGCTGCCAATCTTTTGGTTGATGGCCAATTTCTTAACCACTGCACCACCAGGGCTCTGAAATCAACCACTAGATACCTTTATATCCTTACCAGAAGCTAGTTTAACCACAAACAACTAAAATCTCAGAACCCAAACAAGCTTTTAACTACAGAATTTCTTCTGAAGTTTTATGTACTGATACCACATTTCACATTGAATTTAAATCTAATATGGAGGCTTGCACAATATTAATATAATCTCTATTGTTATTGTTAGATGCCATCAAGTTGGCTCCTGACTCATGGCAACTCCATGAAGAGTGTTCCCCCGGTCCTGCACCATCCCTTTGATTAGTTGCAGTTCACATCATTGTGATCCATAGGGTTTTCACTGGCTAATTTTCAGAAGTAGATCACCAGGCCTTTCTTCCTAGTTCATCTTAGTTTGGAAGCTCCCCTCAAGTCTGTTCTGAACCTAGCCTCTTAAAATTTTATATCCCTTAATTCCACTAATTAAAATTTATATTATAATACAAAAAGAACATCTATAGGACAGATATCTTGCTTATTAGTTTGGCTTCTCATATCTTTAAACAGCTAAAGCAAACTAATGAATGTTATAATACCTGAGCTGTATTTAGCAGACTCAAAACTGTAACCAAATCCATAATAACTCTTAGTAAAAAATTCAAAGCATAATTATGAAAATATCAGCAAGCTGAATTTCAGCAAATACTGCATGTACTTAAATCACCAGCCTTCATTTGAAACAATGTCTGAAAGTAATGTATCAGTAGCTATAATACACAATTTTCTCTTATGGTTTTATTTAGTCTCTTGGTCCTAAACATTTTTCCTTTATCTCTACTTTCCAACAAAGTCAAAAGATGTAATGGATTTCAAAGGCACCAGGTGTTCATTAAATTCTGAGAAAACTGTAGATCTGAGCTTTGCTCCTTAATTGAAGTTTCTATCTTTTCACTCTAATTATCATTACTACTGGGACTAAACAGAGCTAATGGCAATTTAAAAAAATGAATGAATGAAAGATATGCTTCATTCAAAATCCACACCAAGGGTGGGGAAAAAACTTCTGATGTTTTTAATCAATTTAATTATCCATGTGAATAATGCTAATTCATAATAAATTTTCCAAAAGGATTCTGAGATTTGTTAGCACTTAGCACTTCTTAAAAGTCTAATTTTATACATTTTTCAAGGCTGAATTTGTTCTGCGTTAACAAAAAGGAAATCATTTAAATGCAATTTTTACCATTATTTGAAAATAGAATGAAAGTCACACCTCTATCACTACATAAATGTTAGAATTAGAATAAATAATGCAAACCCGATTGATGCTGATGTTAAAATATACATGAAATGTCTGATAAAATCATATGCATGATGGAGGGAGGAAGAAAGGGGTACAGAAGATGACAAGAAAAATAAAATCGACAAAGGAAGACTTCAGTGCAGCCCTGTAAGGTTTCCTAAGTGAACAGTAACCACGTGTGAGAGTCACACGGAAAGATGACTTAAGGTAAAACGGCATGGCTGTTACTTGAACCTGGTGATAATAAAATTCTATGTAAAATGAAAGGATTTTTCTACTAATCTCTTCAGATATTCTACTCTGCTGTATCCATTAGAGTATCCAGTAAAAATTGGAGAGTCATTTGCCCACCTTCAGAAGAAAAGTGAGCCTTAGCAGCTACAATAGGTTGTTTAATTCCTCAAATATTTTTTGGGTGCTTAGTATATCCCAGACCTAGTGGTATGAAGTTGAGATACAGTAATAAATAACATACTAAGTGGCAATCTGTAATCAAGTGGCATTTACAGCTTGATTATCAGCTTCAGCACAATATCCAGAAGCCACCTAGAAGAGCAGAGAGTCAAGTGACATCTGAAAGAGAAATACAGTGGTGGAGTGTATATTGGCCTCTAAAAGACGTCCACAGGCAGTGCAGAGGTGAGCAGCTCTGGGGCAAGTGACATGCACCCTGGCTTCTGCAGATCCTTTATTCTTTGGAAGCAAAGGATGATGTGCTTGGGCACCTGGGCAATGTGAGTCCCCAGCAGCAATAGGGATAGGAGAGACTAATATGAGGACCACAGAATAGACAGAGGTCACTAGCCATTCCAGTGGTCTGGGTGAAACGGTAATAGTGGAAATGGCATAAGCCCTAGCTAGGTCTAGGTTAAATTCAAGTGGTAAACTGTAGCAAAGTGAGAACAACAATGGAAAGAACAGATGGGGACAATTTGGGAGAGTTTGTGATATTAGATACTAAAGAAAGGAGGGAAATACAAAGGAATTGATAACTCTTGAAGTTATGCCTTTTGGAGTTAAGTCACTAATGAAGTTCCTGTGAGAATGATGTGGTTGATGAGGCCTAGAGAAAACAATTAATCTACTGAGATATATCACAATAAAATACTAAGATATATCACATGGAAATTGTTATGGATTTGGAACTGTTACATTTTGGAATTGAGTAATAGGTAAAGCTGGAAGAATTTTAAAGTGCCTAATAGTAAAGGCCTGGATTGCCTTGCAGAGACTGTTGGCGGAATTATGGACATCAAAGACAATTTTGTTGAGGGCTCAGAAGGAAGTGAGGAGAGGTTTAACACTAGAGATGGCACAGACAGAAAGAAGCAGCAGCAGAGAAACTGCAGCAGCAGAGAAACTGCAGTAGCAGAACAAGACAGCACAGGAGCTGACCCAGGGAGTGAGAGAGCTGAATGCCTTTGCACAGAGGGACTCCTGGCCGAGTGGAGTGCCTCCAGGCACTTATTGGTTGAGCTAGGCTTGCCAACCCACGGATTGAGAGAGCTAATCGCCTTCTGGATGAGGTTTACTAGTAGAGTATGGTGCCTCTAGGCACTTATAAGTACAGCTAAAGAGTTTTGGAACACTTGCCTGAGCAGGGCAGATGCTGGGCCAGTCCAAGGGCCAAAGAGGCTGAGAGGCCAAGGAACCAGGAAGCAGAAGCTGAAGAGAGAAGGAACATGGGAAAGGGTAGGGCCACAACCTCTGGGATCTCAGTGGGTGGAGCTATGGCCTCTGGGGCTTCAAAGGTTGGGACCACAGCCTCCCAGGTTTCAAAGAATCAGATTTTCACCAACTTGGTTGTGGAGTGTTCACAAGTGCCAATGGGATGGGGCCATATCTGGTCCACAGCTGAGGGAGAGGGGCTGCCATGCCCAAGAGGCAAAAGAATGGGGCCTGCTGGGGCCAAAGGGGTAGGGTCATCACTCAGATGGACTACGAGAATGGGGTCTCCTAAATTTGAGGGAGTAGAGTTACTGTCCCAGTGGGCCAGGAGGGCAGAGCTGAAGCCCAGGGCTGAGTGGCCTGTACCCAGAATCTGGAGATTGTGACCAACACCCAGTCTGGAGGGCAGCACCATTGCCCAAGTGGTCTCAGAGAACAAACGATTATTTTCAAGCCTTGAGAGCTAGCGTGATGCATTCTGTTGACTTACTTGGTGCCTGTTGTCCCATTTTTTTTGGTGAAAATACACATAGCCAAAGATACACCATTTCAAAAATTTCTACATGGAGAGTTCAGAGACATCGACTACGCTCTTCCAATTGTGCTGCTATTCTCACTTTAGATGAAGGTTTACAGAACAAAATAGTTTCTCCTTCAACAGTTTGTACACATGTTCCCTATGACAATGGTTAATGACCTCACAACACAACAGCACTGTGCTTACTCAACCTTGGGTTCCTTATCACCGGCTTTCCTGTCCGTTTCTGCCTTCTGGACCTTGTCTCTGGACTGCTGTGCCTCATTAGTCTCATTTTATTTTTTTAATTTTTTATATTTTATTGTACTTCAGGTGAAGGCTTACAGAACAAATAGTTTCTCATGAAACAGTAGTACACATGTTGTTTTATGACATTGG
>NW_004444107.1:2685341-2704371 GCF_000243295.1 Trichechus manatus latirostris | reverse complement strand
CAGCAAAGCTCCCGGGGTTCCCACCAGTGTGGCTATGAGGTCTGGGGAAGTTGTTCTCAGGTGTTGCAGGATAGTCTGGCTAGAAGGTGTAGAGGTATTCAGCACCAGGTATTCTGGGAACAGGAAGAGAAGGAAGGTATAGAGAGACGAGAAACTGAGTAATGAAGAAAGACAGAAAGTGAAAAAGAGAGAAAACAAAACAAATTAAGAGAAAAAAAAGAACAAGAAAGGCCCCCCCAAAAAAAGGAAAAAAAGAACATGAAAGAAGAAATGCCCTCAGGGATCCCTCCTGCGCGTCTATGCAAGCCAAGGGGGCAGGCCCCAAGCTGCCCAGCACTGCCCGGCTGGAATGGGCACCCACCTCGAGAAAAGGAAAGGAAAATAAACAAACAATTCAAACCAAACAAACAATCAAAAGCCCCAGGATCCCACCAGCCTGGCAGCCCAGACCGGGAAGCAGTTCCACACTCGAAGCTCCGCAGCCTCTCAGGAAGATGCAAAGATGGCACACGGAGTCAGGTATTTGAGTGAAAGGAGGAAGAGGTGGTGAGAGGTAAGGAAGAAATCAAAAGAAGTGGAAAAAAGCAACACCAGCAGCCAACAAATGGCACTCAGGGAGCTGGCCAGTCCGGGTGGGTGGAATCCGAGCAGCAGGTGCTTCCTGGCCAAGAGACTGTGGTCGTGGGAAGCAGAGGAGGCCAAGTGGGGTTGAAGAAGGGTGGGGGGTGGGAAAGTGTATATAGCAAATTCTGTGAAGCTGCTTTCTTGTACCCCTTATTTGCTATTTGCTCATCTCCGATAGGAGTCGAAGATGGCAGATCCGTGCTGCGTTAGCTGATAGGGAACCTCTGCATTTATCTCTTCTCACTCTCCGTTCTCTCAGTTTTCTCAATCCATTTGGTGCTTGACTGAGTTCTTTATATCTTCATTTGATGTTCTAGGGTTTCAGAATTGCTGTTTTCTCTGTTTGGCTTAGTTTTTCGGATCTTTGTTGTGAAGGGACTGTGTGGTGCTTCTGCCTAGAGCGCCATTTTGCTGGAAGTCCCCTTGAGAGACAGTTTTTCTGGATATATAATTCTTAGATGGCAGTTTTTTTCCCTTCAAGGCTTTATGTATGCCATCCCATTGCCTTCTTGCCTGCATGCTTTCTGCTGAGTAGACAGAGTTTAGTCTTATTGACTGTCTTTTCTAGGTGACTTTTTATTTATCCCTAGCTGCTATTAAAATTCTCCCTTTATCTTTGGTTTTGGCAAGTTTGATTATAATATGTCTTGGTGACTTTCTTTTGGGATCTACCCTGTGTGGGCTTTGATAAGCTTCTTGGATAGATATCTTCTTGTCTTTCATGATGTCAGGGAAGTTTTCTGCCAACAAATTTTCAACAATTCTCTCTGTATTTTCTGTTATCCCCTCCTGTTCTGGTACTCCAATCACTCATAGGTTATTCTTCTTGATAGAGTCCCACATAATTCTTAGAGTTTCTTCATTTTTTAAAATTCCTTTATCTCATTTTTCCTGAAATAAATTTGTGCCAGTTGCTGTATCTTAAGTCTAACTAATTCTGACTTCCATTACCTCAATTCTGCTCCTATGACTTTGTACTGAGTTGTCTAATTCTGAAATTTTATTGTTAATCTTTTAGATTTCTATTTTGCTGTCTCTCTATAAATTCTTGTAGCCCATTACATTCATCATTTGGCTCTTGTATAAGCTTCTTAAATTCCTCTGTTTATTTGTCTGTGTCTTCCTTGGCTTGGTCTGTGTTTTGCCTGGTCTCATTTCTGATCTCTTGAAGAGCTCTGTATATTAATCTTTTGAATTCTACCTCCAGTCATTCCAAGACCTTCTCTTCCTCTGGGAGGTTTCCTGGTTCTTTGTTTTGTTCACTTGCTGAAGCCATCATGGTCTGCCTCTTTATATGATTTGATCTTGACCCTTGTCTCCTAGCCGTCAATAAGTTATTATGTTTATTTTATGTTTGCTTACTGTGTCCTAGCTTCTTGTTTTGTTTTACTTTAATATGCCTGAATAGGCTAGCCATGTGAGCTACTTTGATTATTGGCGTCTTTGAAGATCTCATGTCCTGTTACCAGGTGATTAGAGCTACTACTAGTTATGTGAGCCCAGGAGTCCATTTACTTTTCTTGTGTGGATTCAGCTCAGGTGTCCAGATCGTCAGTCACCAAGTGTGTGGTGCAGGCTCTAACCTACAGTCCTAAACTGGAAGGGCTACGTAGGGATTATTAGAGCAGGCACAGGTATCTGGCTGCAGTAGGTGGTTATGTGCTGAGGAAGGTAGGGGGCTGACAGCTGTCCCTGAGTTCCTGGAAGGAGTGTCCCTGTCTCCTAGAGTGGGTAGGCAGGTGGATTTTGCAGCCAGACTTTGGGAACCCAATGCTCTTGGCTGTAAGGACTTGGAGCCACTACTTATTCTTGGACCCTTGTTTTGGGTGTATAGGTGGAGTGGGTGGAGTCTCCACTCCTCAGCCGCCTGATGTGGGTAGGTGAGGACTCTGCTTAATGGGCAAAAAAACCAGTCGTTGCCGTTGAGTCGATTCTTACTCACAGTGACCCTATAGGATGGAGTAGAACTGCCTCATAGGATTTCCAAGGAGTGCCTGGTGGATTCAAACTGCCGACCTTTTGGCAGGGTGGTGTCAAATGTCATGAATCTGCCACTCCCCCTCAGCTATTGAAGTTGAAAATAGACTTCAGGTATATACTCTGTTGTACTATGTTAATGAGGGCCTAGACTGTTGAAATGGGCCCACACAGGTCTAGGCAGGTGTGAAAGGTATTCAAAGCCTGTGGGCCCCTTATACTTGTGCCTAGGCAAAGGGGCTGTGCCTGCCCTGAGGTCCTGGCTTAGGGGAGTTGACAGATTATTTGTTCCTGTTTGTTATTTGTTGTTAATTTGTTCCATTTCCAAAGCCAGGAGAATGGCTCGGGGCGCACAATGAGTCCCACTTCCAGCCAGAGGGAATGGCAATCGCTGAAGCCAGACTGGGACTGGAGCAGAAAGGGGAGGAGATGGGTGAAAGGGAGAGAGGTACTCCCCAGAGGGGGAAGGGTTATTTTGATCCCATGTGGTAGGTTAGTGGCTTACACCTCAATTTCACAGGTGCAGTGCTGCTTCGCCTTGCCTCCGGAGGCTTGTGCAGACTCTCCTCTGCTCGTTTTCTTCCAATATGGAAAACATGTTCCCAGCACTACTGCTTGCCTCAGACCACATGCCCCAGGCGATCCAGCCTGCATGGTGTCAGCCAGGTCAAGTCTGGCAAATCCTCGCTGCTTCTGAACTGTCTCTCCCTCCCCTTGCTGCCAAGTCTGACTCCTCAACTTTGTCTTTTATATTCAGGGCTCCTAGACTGTCATATGTAATTGATTCCTTGTTTTTTCAGGTCTTCGTTGTAAGAGGGACCACAGGAAGCTTCTGACTACATTGCCATCTTGGCCTCGCCTCCTAATAAGAATGTTTTGACATTATTTAAGTGTGACAGTCTAATGAAAAATAACTATTGGTAGATAAACAGCAAGTTTCATTATGCTATTTTTGTTATACTATTTTCAGAATATTCAATCTTGTTTAGAAACCAAGAATGTATAATATACTTAATTATTCCTTAAATTTCAAATTAGAATATTATAATACACTATGCTAAATTAGTATATAACCAGATTTTTACTTCATACTATAACGTTAGTTTTGGTAGCAATGTCTTAGGGTAGTAAGCATCAAATCCTGTTTAAAATACCTGATCTTTCTTATGCTGGATTGTTAGTAATCTTTGCATTACTAATACACCAGGTTTGACCTTTTTTGGAATTCCCTTTATCAATGGCTCCAGATTAGTATTATCAATAAGTGTCCCTCTCACACTAGATATGAAAAATAGAGGATTTTGGTGACTAGAAAGAATAGTTACTCAGATTTCTTTGCAATTTCTACCTCTCCTGTTGCAAGTTGAGATAGTAGGTAGACTCATGTTAAAAGAATTGAGAATTGTGGAAGTTTCCTGGCAAACATTTGAAAACCACTTGCTTCAGTGGTCCAGGCTGACATCTTCTGTGACTGTTTCCCTGACCTCCCAGTAGCAGCCTTCATGACCTTCAGACCCCCTGATTGTCCCACCGGTGTGTAAGCCCTAACGTCTACATTAAACCCCTTTGCCTCATAACACTGTGGCTCTGTTTAATTGTCAAAACTCAGAATGATGCACCTTTACTAAAAGATATAACGCTTACATATTAACGACCTACATTGAAGATCTCAAATAATTATGGAAATAAAGTGATCTATCTATATGAGATCAAATTGACAACAGTAACTCGAAAGATTAGATAGAAACCTTAGGGGGCAGTGAGTTTATGTTAGTGAGGGAAGAACAACTCATCAAAATAGGGTAAGAATGGTTGCACAACTCAAAGAATGTCAATCATGTCACTGAATTGTACATGCAGAAACTTGAATTGATGTTATGTTTTGCTCTGCATATTCTCAACAATAACAACAAAATAAATTATTTAAAATAATATATGTATAATGAAAAATAATTAAAAATAAACTACCAAAAAGCTAAAGAGTCCTCTCTCCATGTAGAGTTTAATGACCTAAATTGTAGACTCTAACAGCCTTTGTTGATAGTTTTTGTTTCATCTTACATATACATACTTTAAGTGGCATTGCTCTAAACTGCAACAATTAGTTACATCACATTATGAATATCAAACCTAGGGCTGTATTCTCTACCAAAGCCATACCTTTGTAATAGATTTTATAAATTTTCACTATATCAGGACTTAACTACTCTCTCTAAGCAGAGAAGGATGATTATCCTTTGTCAGAGACATGACTTTAAAAACTCTGAAACAAAACACCAGTGTTCTCTTTTTGGGAAAAAACAAGACAGGTCTGTCTCATACTCAATATTTTATCCTTTCCTTTCTCTTACAAACCTCTTTGAGGAAAAAAAAAAAAAAAGCCTTGTTCACCAATATAAACACCTTTTCCCCTCTAAACCACAGTATATAGCATACTACTTTTCACATAAGTAGGTGTACTCTAAATATTTGTAACTAAAGTAATAACATTTAAGTTCAAGTGAGGTGAGAAACAGAGAGATTAGACAGAGCCATACCATATAAAGTAGAGAAACTCAGGTCGGTTATACTCACTGCACAAATCTACTATGACAAGTTTGTGGCATGATAAGGATGAGAACAGAAGGACAACAATTAATAACAGACAAACTCATGATTATATATTCACACATTGGTATGGAAAATAGCCACTACATTTTACTTTTTTGATATGGTGGAAGTGATGCCATATGGTTTACACACTTTGACACTTACAACAACAGAACTTACATAATCAAATCCAAAGTTCTTATATATCATTTCACCTAAAAAGCCTTTGTTTTCCATCCCAAGTCAAATTACTTACTCACCTCTTTGTGACGATTTTATATTACATCGACTTTTATTATAGCAAATTTAACTTTTTTTTTTTTTTTACTTGTTTTGTTACTAACCTGTTTTCTTTCTACACAATGCAGGTCTTGTAGAAAGAAATTAAGCATTAAAATTTTTGTTTTTATTTATTTCCACAGCAACTAGTATAATCTCTAGCTGATTGCTTGTTTAATAAATGAGTGAATATTTTTTGAGTGAAAGAAGAAACTAATATCCCCCCAGAGGTGTGGAAAGGAGCCCTGGTGATGCAAGGGTCAAGTGCTCAACTGCTAACCAAAAGATCAGCAGTTCAAATCCATCAGATGCTCCACAGGAGAAAAGACCTGATGATTTTCTCCCGTAAAGATTACAACGTTAGAAACTCTATGGGGCTGTTCTACTGTGTCCTATAGGGTTGCTATGAGTCAAAATTGACTCGATGGCACACGACAACAACAAGGGTGTGGACATCAACAAAAATGAATAGAATGTTCTGCATTCAGAGAATCAATCAAGGAGAAAGTAAAAGGAGAGGAATATAGACATGAGTAATACAGAATATTTGGCTCACTGTTCCTAAAACGGATTAGACAACATCATCCTCCTCTATACACCCCCTATCTTCTTGCCTTCATTAAAATTTGTGAAATTTTTTGATTTACATCTATTAGTAGAGAAGAGATTTTGTTTGGAGAAAGATCGGGGCGGGGGGGAAGAGAATATGGGGAAGATGATGATGTGTCTATTTCTTTTATGGCACGAAGAAAGAAACATCAGCACCTGTAATAAAGGTGAGGGCTACACACTCTCAGGATTCCATGGAAGACATTTTGAGTCTCTAGCCATGGGCTCAGATGCTTGGTCTTTAGGTAACCATATATGATAACAGGTAAGAAGGAACTCCTTTTTCCTGCCTCAGTATGAACTCTACATCATTCTGACCTTCCAAGGAATAGAAGTACTCAGAGCATGGGAGACAGCTTCCCCGGCAGTGATGCTGGGATTTCGGATGGCAATTTACAGTGGTTGCACTCTCACAAGAAGCAGTGCATGGAGGTATGGGCATAATGCCAAGGTAAAACAGTATTGGGGCAGCAGTTCCAAATACCCATATGAGTGTGTACAGAATGCTTCTCTGAAACTCTCAGAAATAAGTCCAAAATGCTGTGATGGGGAGAGCTGCGCTCATGCCATTGCATAGGTCAGGACTATCAAGCCAAGAGTCATTTGAGTAAAAAGGATTGGCAAGTGATTTTGAGAGCCCAACTGAAATTGGAATCTATAAATCTGCCCACCTGGTAGAGTTATATGATTTTTCTCCAGCAAAGCTTACCAGGCCAGGAAATAAAAATATTTGTGATTCGATAGATCCAGGTTGGAAGTGTGTTTAGAAGGAAACAGCAGAAGGCAGGAGAACAGGGGAAATGAAGATAAGCATGACAAGAAGTAGTCAACCATGATGATGAATTTTGTTAGGAAATTAAAGCCAAGAAACATATTTTATATACCTATATGTACTTATATATATATATATATATATATATATACATATATATATATATATATGTAGAGAGAGAGAAGTTTAAAAACCTAAGTGAATTAATATTTAGTGTGGATAAGTATTCATCAGAGAAGGATTTAGGATGTAGTTCAGTTTACAAAAAAAAAAACAAAAAAAAACACGTTGCTGTCAAGTCAATTCCTACTCATAGAGACCCTATATATAAGATAGAGTATAATTGCCCCATAGGGTTTTCAAGGAGAAGTTGGTGGATTCAAACTGCCAACTTTTGGTTAGCAGCCATAGCTCTTAACCACTGTGCCGCCAGGGCTGCAGGGGATTATAAATCCTGTCTGTGGCAACAAGAATAGTTTACTGAAGGAACATTATGTAGAATAATTGTCATAGAAAATATTGAGAAATTGTGAGTGCAATGAAGTTGCTTAAGATAATATTCTTCACTGCATATTACTGCTTAAGAAACAAATATACTGCTCAAGCTCTTTGTTAAACAAACAAATAAATCATCAACAACAACAAAACAGATACAATAGAAATTATGATGGAGTAGCAAAGTAACCAAGGAGATATGTAATTAAAATTACATCTTGAATCCAGAAAGAAAAATACAATAGATAGTCTCTCAGCTCTTTGTAAGGATAATTTTGTTATGTCATGTGGCACTATATTACTTTTCATAACTGATTTAATGTTTAGGGAAGTGTCAAAGAGGAGACAAAAAGAGGTGAACTATTCAACAAATAATTCAGCCTTAATTGAAGAAGGTATGAATAATATGTTTCTAATATAGGTTATAAGGAGCCCTGATTGTGTAGTGGTTAAGCACTGGGCTGCTAGTCAAAAAGGTCAGTGGTTCGCTGGTCCTGTAAATATTATAGCCCTGGAAACCCTGTAAGCAGTACTACTCTGTCCTATAAGGTCGCTGTGAGTCAGAATCGACTCGATGGCACACAACAAAAACAAGAACAATACAGGCTATAAAACTGATTCAGAAACAAGCAACAGTGGTTATTAGGGAATTTTACCCACTCAGCCATTGCTTGAGCAGTCCCATTTTCTTAAAAGTAAATAATCTAACTTATTTCTTATATTGCCAAAAGTTTTTTTTTTTTCATTTTTCTCTGAGAGTAGGTAATATGACTATAACGGTATTGCAAATACTGGATATTAGCACAAACGTCTTCCAAATTAGATATGAAAGTTACTGATTTATTTTAAATTTTAACATGCTTAACGGCAATCACATTTTTTTGAGGGTTAGGATAAGGTCATCAGTCTAATATTTTGCCTTGTAAAATAAATTTTTGAAAGTCATCAATTCTAGTGAATGTATAACTTTGCTGAAAGGATTTCTCAAGGAGGAAACAAGGAAGTTGTCGGTGAAAAGGAAATAAAGGTTGCATGGGGAGAGAGTAATCTTGTCATCTTCATGTTTATGATGATCATGTAAATGAAGACAGAACATAATTAATTATGGATCCTAGGGTTAGGAAGACTGAGTTTTAAAAATTCAGTTATAAATAAAGTGGAAAATATCTCAAGAAGTCTGGAAAGCACTAAAAAAACTGTAGTCCTCTCAGTGCAATTGTATATGACTTTAGTGAGGGGGAGAGGGGTAGAGGCATATTTTAAATTTAGTACAGCTGCACCTAAACTCAGAGGAAATTAAAACATGAGAAAACATTTACCTGAGATAGAATTAAAGTACATAAAACATATAAGGAAGTTTAAGAATACCACAGAAGTTCCAAAATACTATCAGCAGGGCTGAATTCTCATAAAAGCCTATTTTATTAAACAAGCTTCAACAAGTGTTAATAACTAAAATAACTGATTTATGAAATGTAATTAGAAATAAGTGATGAAGAAATAGTTGGATTACTACTTGGGATGACAGTGTAATCTTGATGGATAATATTACAATAGCAGAATCTACTAACTCCTATATGCTTCAGTTTTCTCTGTAATGGAAAAGGTTCTTTGAACAAAAAAGGATACAGGAAGCCTTTATAAGAATAAATTGAAAAGTAAGATGAAAGAAGTGATTACAACATCATCCTAGCTTCTCATTATGAGTTCAAGTCTCCTGGCTTGGGATAATTATATCTCATCTGTCCAGACTAAGACAGACTAGGAAGAAAGACCAGAAGGTCTACTTCTGAAAACATTGGCCAGTGAAAACATTATGAGTAGCAGCAGAACATAATGCCAGAAGATGCGCCCCTCAGGTTGGAAGGCACTCAAAATACAACTGGGGAAGAGCTGCCTCCTGGAGGACAGGTCAACCTTAATGACGTATGTCATGGATGAATTATGTCCACCCCAAAATGTATGTATTAATTTGGCTGCGCCATGATTCTTGGTATTGTGTGATTTTCCTATATGTTGTAAATCCTGCCTCTATGATGTTAATGAGGGAGGATGGGCAGTAATTGTGTTGGTGAGGGAGGATTCAATCTGCAAGATTGGATTATGTCTTGAGGCAATCTCTTTTGAGATATAAAAGAGAGAAGGGAACAGACAGACAGAGGGACCTCATTACACCAGGAAAGCAGTGCTGGGAGCAGAGCGCATCCTTTGGACCTGGGGTTCCTGTGCAGAGAATCTCCTAGTCCAGGGGAAGATTGATGAGAAGGCTGAAAGAGAGAGAAAGCCTTCCCCTGAAGCCGATGCCCTGAATTTGGACTTTTAGCTTACTTTACTGTGAAGAAATAAATTTCTCTTTGTTAAAGCTATCCGCTTGTGGTATTTCTATTATAGCAGCACTAGATGACTGAGACAAAGTGGATGGAGTCAAGCTTTCAGGACCTTCATTTGCTGATGTCGCACAACTCAAAATGAGAAGAAACAGCTACAGACATCCATTAATAATCAAAATGTGGAATGTACAAAGTATGAATCCAGGAAAATTGGAAATGAAATGGAACAAATAAACATCGATATCCTAGGCATTAGTGAGCTGAAGTCAACTGGCATTGGCCGTTTTGAATAAAAAAATCATATGGTCTGCTATGCTGGGAATGACAACTTCAAAAGG
This sequence comes from Trichechus manatus latirostris, assembly GCF_000243295.1. Lineage (NCBI taxonomy): Eukaryota > Metazoa > Chordata > Mammalia > Sirenia > Trichechidae > Trichechus > Trichechus manatus. The sequence goes on along the minus strand of NW_004444107.1, from coordinate 2,694,358 downwards.
AATGGCATTGCATTCATCATCAAAAAGAACATTTCTAGATCTATCCTGAAGAACAATGCCGCCAATGATAGGATAATATCCATACGTCTACAAGGAAGACCAGTTAACACGGCTATTATTCAAACTTACACAACAACCACTAAGGCGAAGATGAAGAGATTGAAAATTTTATCAACTTCTGCAGTCTGAAATTGATCAAATATGCAATCAAAATACATTGATAATTTCTGGTGATTGGAATATGAAAGTTGGAAACAAAGAAGAAGGATTGGAAGTTGAAAAATATGGTCTTGGTGATAGAAACGATGCCAGAGATCGCATGATAGAATTTTGCAAGACCAACGACTTCTTCATTGCAAATACCTTTTTTCAACAACATAAATGGTGACTATATGCGTGGACCTCACCAGATGGAATACACAGGGATAAAATTGACTACATTGGTGGAAAGAGACAATGGAAAAGCTCAATATCATCAGTCAGAACAAGGCCAGGGATCGACTGGGGACTAGATCTAAGGTGAATCTAGGAGAACTCTAAGCCCATCTGGAAAATTCTATTGACCACCTAACCTGTTGCTGTCGAGTCGATTCCAACTCATAAGGACCCTATAAGACAGCGTAGAACTGCCATAGAGTTTCCAAGGAGCAGCTGGTGAATTGGAACTGCCGACCTTTTGGTTAGCAACCAAGCTCTTAACCACTGCACCACTAGGTCTCCTTATTGATCACCTGGACATACTTAGACAAAGTATTTAAACCATTCTTCTTTCAATTTCTACAGAACTCTGCATTATTAATTTGGCACTTATCATTTACTGCCTTGTGCAAATTATTTCCTTTTTAAGAATATGAGTTATTTTTAAATTAGATTTTAAATAAATCAGAGAGTGTTATAATTTTTATCTACATTAAATATACAATAGATTTTTTCCCAAAATCAGCACTAGTAATATCATGTTTTTCCATAAAGATCTCTTTTCAGCCTCTTTTATTTAATATTTATAAATTCTTCCTTCCCTTGATTTCTAAAAAAGAAACCATTGATTTCTGAAAAAAAAAAAATTGTCATAAGAAATATCAAAAATAAAGATCCAATTTTATTTATTTCCTTTCATCTTTCCAAATTAATGACAACTGCTGGATCAACAATTTGAACATTAGAGCATAAAATCAAATAATTATTTTAAGCTTATGATCATCAAAATATACCTTTCTTTCAGCTGTAATAATTTGTTTATATTTGTTGTCACATACAGATTGTAAAATTATACCAACTCCTCATCTTTTTTCATTAAATTATTTGCAATGTCATTTTGCTGTTCCTCCTCTTGAATCTGGGCTAATCTGTGACTCCTTTTCGCCCATGGGATGTAGCAGAAGTGGTGGCATATCAATTTTGAGCCCAGGCCTGACATTGCCACTGCCATGTGAACAAGCCTGGACTAGCACAATGAAGGCTGGAAGACCATGTGAAGTTAAGCCACATCATTGCAGCCAAGGCCATCCTAGAGAAGCCAACCTACAACAAGCAAGCCTAGATAAGATCAGTAGAATCTGGCAAAGATCAGCAGAATTGTAGAGTAAAATATACTAAAGGGCTCCTCCAGGGAGTAAATCTGAGTCCTAATGAAGGAACATGTGCTGCCTCCAGAGCAGAAGATCTGGCAATATTTGCCTAGCAGGATTTCAGAATTGGTAGGAAATAGTGACTGCTATATTTCTTCTATCTATACCCTTTTCAAGTGTGAGTTTTTATTTCTTCATTGTATTAGGAGTATGGGGGTCATGTAATTTGTAACTTTCTAGGAGTTACATCCATACTTACTGTAAATAATGAGTATTTGGTCTAAGAGCCATACAAGATGGGAGGAGGGAGGTGCTGGGATGGTGTGATCATATTTTGCATGTGAGAGAGACATGAATAAATGGTATTAGTAGCTGGAATACATTAGATTGAAAAATGGCTCTTTCCCATCTATCCCTTTATCCACACTTTTGCATGTGTCTTCGCAACTTCTCCCATTAAGAAGTGAAGTCCAGTTCTCTATCCCTTGGATCTGCATTGGCCTTGTAACTTGTTTCAGCTAATAGACTGAGATGGAAGTGAGGTTGCACCGGTTGTATTATGTAGCGCTGCTGCGACAATAATGAAAACACAGCACACCAAAGCCTATAGGATATAACCAAAGAAGTCATCAGACTATAAACCTTTGAACCAAAAGAACTAATCCCATGAGGTGTTAAGTTGTACCTAAGAAGTATCATCAATTGAAACTTTTATTTATTTATTTATATTTTTGGTTGTTGTAAAATTATATATAACACAACACACATTTGCCATTTCACCCTTTTTATTGTGCACAACTTAGTGATATCAGTCCTATTAGTAAAGCTGTGTAACTGTTACTGTTATCCATACCATACACCTCAACAAGTCTGTTACTTTGTCATACTGTGGTGGCTTGTGTGTCAGTGATAGGATAATATCCATACATCTACAAGGACGACCAGTTGACAGACTATTATTAAAATTTACGCATCAATCAGATTTACAACCACTAGGCCAAAGATGAAGAAATCAAAGATTTTTCAATCCCTGCAATCTGAAATTGATCAAACATGCAATCAAAATGCATTGAAAATCACTGATGATTGGAACTCAAAAAGTTGGAAATAAAGATGAGGGAACGGTGGTTAGAAAATATGGCCTTGGTGATAAAAAACAGTGCCAGAGATTGCAAGATTGAATTTTGCAACACCAACAAATGCTTCATTGCAAATACCTTTTTTTAAACCACATAAATGGTGACTACACATGGACCTCACTGGATGGAATATATAGAAATCAAATCGACCACATCAGTGGAAAGAGATGACAGAAAAACTCAATATCGTCAGTCAGAAAAAGGCAATCAGCTGACTGTGGAGTGGAAAACCAATTGCACATATGCAAGTTAACGTGGAAGCTGAAGAAAATTAGAACAACCCTAAGAGAGCCAAAGTACAAACTTGAGTATGTTCCACTTAAATTAAAAGACCATCTTAAAAATAGATTTGAAGCACTGAACACTAATGACCAAAGACCAGACAAATTGTGGAATGACATCAAAGACATCAAACATGAAGAAAGCAAGAAATCACTGAAAAGACAGGAAAGAAAGAAAAGACCAAAATGGATGTCAGAAGAGACTCTGAAGCTTACTGCTGAACATAGAATAGCTAAAGTGAAAGGATGAAATGCTGAAGTAAGTCAGCTGAACAGATTTCAAAGGGTAGCTAGAGAAGACAAAGCAAAGTATTATAATAAAATGTGCAAAGACCTGGAGTTGGAAAACCAAAAGGGAAGAATACATTCAGCATTTCTCAAGCTGAAAGAATGAAGAAAATATTCAAACCTCGAGTTGCAATAGTGAAGAATTCTATGGGCAAAATACTGAACAACACAGGAAGCACCAAAAGAAGATGGAAGGAACACACAGAGTCACTGTACCAAAAAGAATTGGTTCATGTTCAATCATTTGAGGAGGTAGCATATGATCAAGAAGCATGGTACTAAAGGAAGAAGTCCAAGCTGCACGGAAGGTAATGGTGAAAAACAAGGCTCCGGGAATTGATGGAATACCAATTGAAATGTTTCAACAAACAGATACAGAGATGGAAGTGCTCAATTGTCTATGCCAAGGAATCTGGAAGACAGCTACCTGGCCAATTGACTGGAAGAAACCTGTATTTATGCCTATTCCCAAGAAAGATGATCCAACTGAATGCATAAATTATTGAACAATACCATTGATAGCACACGCAAGTAAAATTTTACTGAAGATCATACAAAAGTGGTTGAAGCAGTACATTGACAGGGAACTGCCAGAAATTCAAGGTAGATTCAGAAGAGAATGTGGAACCAGGGATATCATTGCTGATGTCAGATGGATCCTGGCTGAAAGCAGAGAATATCAGAAAGATGTTTACCTGTGTTTTGTTGATTATACAAAGGCATTCGACTGTGTGGATCATAACACATTATGCATAACATTGTGAAGAAAGGGAATTCCAGAACACTTAATTGTGCTCATGAGGAACCTGTACATAGATCAAGAGGTGGTAGTTCAAATAGAGCAAGGGGTACTGCATGGTTGAAAGTCAGGAAATGTGTGGGTCAGAGTAGTATCCTTTCATTGCACTTATTCAATCTATATGCTGAACAAATAATCCCAGAAGCTAGACTGTATGAAGAAGAATGCAGCATCAGGATTGGAGGAAGACTCATTAACAACTTGTGATATGCAGATGACACAACTTTGCCTAGTGAAAGTAGAGGACTTGAAGCACTTATTGATGAAGTTTAAAGACTACAGCCTTCAGTATGGTTACACTTCAATATAAAGAAAACAAAAATCCTCACAATTGGACCAATAAGCAACATCATGACAAACGGAGAAAACTTGAAGTTATCAAGGATTTCATTTTACTTAGATCCACAGTCAACACTCATGGAAGCAGCAGTCAAGAATTCAGAGTATGCACTGCATTTGTCAAATCAGCTGCAAAAGACCTCTTTAAAGTGTTAGAAAGCAAACTTGTCACCTTGAAGACTAAGTTGCACCTGACAGAAGCCATGGTGTTTTCAATTGCTTCACGCGTGTGAAAGTTGGGCAATGAATAAGAAAGACTCAAGAAGAATTGATACCTTTGAATTATGATGTTGGTGAAGAATATTGAATACACCAGGGACTGCCAAAAGAGCAAACATATCTGTCTTGGAAGAAGGACAGACAGAATGCTCTTTAGAAGCAAGGATGTCGAGAATTTGTATCACATTCTTTGGACAAGTTATCAGGAAGGATGAGTCCCTGGAGGAGTATACTGCGCTTTGTAAAGTAATGGTTCAGGGAAAAAGAGGAAGACCCTCAAGGAGATGGATTAACACAGTGGCTGCAACCACGGACTTATGCATAACAGTGACTGTGAGGATGGTGCAGGACTGGGCAGTGTTTCCTTCTGTTGTACATAGGGTTACAATGAGACTGACTGAATGGCACATAACAACAACAACAACAACATTATAACTTCAAAGTTTTCCCCTCTTCTTGTCTAACCAGGATAATGAAATGCTGATTTGTATGGTGTTTATTTTAATTTAAATATTTAACATTTTTTAAAATAATAATTTTTTTTCTTGTTGTTAAGTGCTAGGTACTTTGCTAAGTGTTGTAGACATAAAGATGACAAAGCCTCTGCCTGTAAGTTTCTCACAGTACTTGTAGGAGGCTTATACCAAAGACTTCCTGGGATCTATGAGAGCAAAAAGGGGGAGGGATCACTTAACTGTGCATACAGAAGTGAATGGGAGCATTCCAGGAAAGGTAGCTGTCTTAGTTACTTTGTGCTGCCATAACAGGAATACCAGAAGTGGGTAGATTTAAAGAAAAACCCTGTTGCCTTCAAGTTGATTCCAACTTATGGGGACCACGTGTTACAGAGTAGAACTGCTCCATAGAGTATTTTGGCTACAATCTTTATGGGGACAGATTGCCAGGCCCTTCTTCCTCAGAACTACTGGCTAGATTCAAACCACCAACCTTCACCAGCAAACTGTTTGCACCACCCAGGGACCTGGCTTTAAAGAGCTATAATTTACTTTCTCATAGTTCAGTAGGTTAGAAGTTGAAATTCAGGGTGTAACTCAAGAGGCAGGTCCTTCTTTTTCTATTTCACTTTCTAGTAGCTGTGGTAATCCTTGGAATTCTTATAGTTGCAGCTGCCCTTTGGATTTGTCGTCATATGAAATCCCTGTGTGTGTCACTGTGTCTATTCTACACTTCTTAAAACTCAGAAGTAAATTAGGTTAAGGGCCCACCCTACTCGGGTATGACCTCATTAACATAACAGAGAAAATATTTTTTCCAAACAGAATCACATCCACAGGTATAGGGGCCAGGACTTCAATACGCATTTTAGGGAGACGGTGCAATTCAATCCGTAACAGTAGCTTTTACATTGAGTTTTGAGGAATAAGCAAGTTCTTCAGGCAAAAATAGGAAAATAATTCTGGGAGGAGGAAATGTTATACTTTGTTAATATTTTAATAGGAGCTCTGGTGGCACAATGGTTAGCATTCAGTTAGCACTCAGCTGCTAACCAAAAGATTGGTGATTCAAACCCACACAGCAGCTCCGTAGGAGAACGACCTGATGATCTGCTCCCATAAAGATTACAGCCTAGAAAACCCTATGGGACAGTTCTACTCTGTCACATGGGATCACTACGAATTGAAATTGACTTGATAGCACCTACCAACAACGATATTTTTCTTGGAGATAATATATGTGAACTATCTAAAAGTAATGAGATTGCACCTAGTTTTAACTATTATAGTTATTTTATGTTACTTAAAATATTTAGCCAAATCTGTCATTTGGAAATTACTGAGTGCATTGGTAGGAGAGTGTATTTGTTGAGAGAAAGAATGTAGGTTTTAGGCATGTGTTTGGAGAAAGGGAAAAAATATATCTCTACAGTAAATTTATAAAACCAAGTGGGATTCAGAAGTTTTGCAGAAGATTAGTCCTCTGGACATATTTCCTTTTATGACCTATAATAAAGAGAATATAAAAATTTTCTTGTATGACCTGACATGTATTTTTCTTGGCTAAGATAAATATGGGTATATTAGGTTTAATGAACTGCTTGGTCAATTACAAAATGCCTGAATAAAGATACCCAAATTTATTTTTATTTAAGCTCTTTAGAAGCTAAATGTCATAAAATTGATAGTTTCTTATTAAATTATACTTTCTATTTGGAGATTTTAAAAAATGTATGAACCAGAGGCTTAGGGTAAATACTAAGCTCCCTACAACTGTCCATGTTTTTCATTTTAAGAGTTCATGACCCAACAAATTGCAGCTGGTAAGAAGCATCTTCTGTGAACCTAAATTTAATTGTAACCAGCCATTTAAAAGTTTATTATTTTTTTACAAAGCTGCTAAAAAATGTTGCTTTACTTTATAAAAGTATTAGTTGTACCACTTGCTTTGTCTACATTATTTAAAAATATATTTGACTAAATGGTTATATATGTGATTAAATAAATCCATTTGACCAGTTGCATTGCAGTCATTTTAGAAAGCACACACGTTTAACTGATGGAGTACTCTAGGTTAAAATAAGTTGGTTCTCTAATAAGAGCATCTGCCAACGTTCTGCTATTACTTAATACAGAGTATCTCCAACTTTCTAATATGTTTACAAAATAAAACAAAAATAGCCACTAGAGTATTTATTGTTTTATAAAATTCCAAAACATCCTCTACTTTCTTTGGTATGTTAGCAACATAGTTGGTATGTTAATGATATATTAAAATCACTGACATTTTCTGTTTACCTTACAACTAAAAAATTGAAAATTAACGCAAAAAAACTTCATAGTGAATTTTAATTTTCTTTGAAAACTGTTTCCAAATTCTATTTATTCTAAATTTTATTAGTTTCACAACTAATTTTCAGTCCTTACTTTGTAAATCTGCAATGATAATTACAAATGCCTAAACTATCTATTATAATACAGGTCAAATTAACAGGTATTGCCCAAGTGTGCCATATAAATGAAATGCATTCTGTATATCATTACAGTACTAATAAATATTATTCTTTATTTTTCAAGTGACCCTCTTAAAATCAAAGGTTTCCTGCTTATGATCTAAATCTTACACCTTAATAGAACTATGTTATTAGTCACACCTAAAAATGGCAGGGGAGTCACCTTAATAGAACTATGTTATTAGTCACACCTAAAAATGGCAGGGGAGTCATTACAATTTTTATATCACTGAAATTCAATTTTACAAGACAACTCCTATGTTTTAGAATTCAATCTTAACTTTATTTCCTTGCTAGTTGTTGTCGCTAGTGCCATCGACTCGGTTCTGACTCAGTGACCCTATGTACTACAGAACAAAACACTGCCCTGTCCTGCTCCATGCTCACAATCATTTTGTTAAGTTTGAGCACATTGTTGCAGCCACTGTGTCAATTCATCTTGTTGGGGGTCTTCCTTTTTTTGCTGAACCTGTACTTTACCAAGCATAATGTCCTTTTCCAGGGACTGATCCCCCCTGACAACATGTCCAAAGTATGTGAGACGTAGTCTTGCCATCCTTGCTTCTAAGGAGCATTCTGGTTGTATTTCTTCCAAGGCATTTGTCTATCAATGCATCATGATTGCATGTTCGATCAATTTCAGACTGCAGAAGCTGGTAAAAATCTTCAGTTTCTTCATCTTTGGCTTTAGTGGTTGGTGCATAATTTTGAATAATAGTTGTATTAACTGGTCTTCCTTGTAAGCGTATGGATGTTATCCTATCACTGACAGCATTGTACTTCAGGATAGCTCTAGAAATGTTCTTTTTGACAAGGAATGCAACATAGACCATATGATTGTCCAATTCAAAATGCCCAATACCAGTCCATTTCAGCTAACGCCTAGAATATCAATATTCATATGTTCCATTTAATTTCTGACAATTTCCAGGTTTCCTAGATTCATACTTCATACAGTCCACATTCTGATTATTAATGAATGTTTGCAGCTATTTCTTCTCATTTTGAGTTGAGCCACATCAGCAAATGAAGGTCCCAAAAGCTTGACTCCATCCAAGTCATTAAGATTGACTCTACTTTGAGGAGGGAGCTCTTCCCCAGTCATCTTTTGAGTGCCTTCCAACATGAGGGGCCCATGTTCTGCCACTATATGAGACAATGTTCCACTGCTATTTGTAAGTTTTTCACTGGTTAATTCTTTTCAGTAGACTGCATGGTCGTTCTTCCTAGTCAGTCTTAGTCTGGGAGCTCAGCTGAAACCTGTCAGCCATAAACGAGCCTGCTGGTGTCTAAATACCAGTGGCATACCTTCCAGCATCACAGCAACACGCAAGCCCTCACTCTATGACAAACTGACAGACATGTTTCCTTAGCTGATTTTATACATATATACATATATATATATATTACTGTACT